>NW_004524686.1:6012638-6023620 GCF_000260255.1 Octodon degus | reverse complement strand
AATGATCAAGCGAAATAAAGAAGGCCACTATATACTGGTTAGGGGAAAATTTCAAGAGGAATAGGTAACACTCATAAATATGTATGCACCAAACACGGGAGCACCCCACTATATAAAGCAAATCTTAGTGGACATGAAAACTTAAATATTCTTGAGCCCCCTATTTTAACATCACTCTCAAATTCAGGGAGTCCTCTTCAATCTATCAGCTAAACTTTGATTAATAAATTTATGCCTATAAATCCTTATTTTTGTCAATTTACTTTTTATGGTAATGTATTGTCTTCAGTTATTTGAAATATATTTAAACATAAATACGAGGAGTAATCAAAAATATGGTGGATAAACTTCAAATTTTATTACAGTAAAAGACACATTATCATCAACTCCTCTCAAAACACTCCCAGTGACTTTGCACACATTTACCCCATCACTCTTGCTGCTTTCTGAAGTAGTTCTGAAAGTTATCTTTGATGAGTATCTTCAGTTGTCTTGTCATGGTTGCCTTGATGTCCTGTGCTCACTCAAAACATTTAACATTTCTTAGTGATTTTGATTTTGGGGAGATCCAGAAGTTGTATGATGCCACATTAGGTAAATAAAGTGGGTGACACACACCATTAATGTTTTTACAAGTCTGCTTTTCCATTGAGTGGTAACCAGCAGCCGCATTCATTGTATCACACCTTGTAAAGTTATTCCCAAAAGACAACCTGCAGAACAGCTTTGGAAAGTAGCAAAAATGATGGTATATATGTGTTTGAAGTGATGGGCAGTATTTTGAAGATTAATTACAACATGTCTTTTTTACTATTCTTCTCTTGGTTTTAGTTTTGTTTTTTTTTTTTGGTGGAACTGGGGAGTGAACTTAGGCCCTATTCACTTGCCAGGCAAGCGCTTATTCTACTGAGTTATCTCCCCAGCCCTGCTAAAGTTCAGAAGGATTTTTTTGGCAGGGGGAAGGTGGCTGGCTCAAGATGCCTTGAGGGCAGGTCTGGCAAGACTTGAGGATCTGGGGATTGAACCACAGCAGCCTGAGCCTGACTGCTTTGTTTAAGCAATCACTTAAACAGATGAACTAATGGGAAGCCCCCACCCCCTTTTTTTGGTTTTTTTGAAACAAGAGTTTTGTTATGCATTTCATGCTGGCCTTGAACTCACTATGTAGACAAAACTAGCCTGGAACTCACAGCAATCCTCCTGCCTCAGCATCTCTCATGCTGGGACTGCAGGCATGCGACACTTCACCTGGCTGTAATAAAATTTTAAAAATTAAACATTTTCTGTATATTTTGATCATACCTTACATGTCTTTTCCTAATTTTCTCTAAGAACAAATTAAGTAGAATTCAAAACTACTAATAATATACTAAAGGTTAACTTAGTGAAAAGTTAATTGCTTACTTTCTGTGTACCTGTCCTTCTGAAACAAGTATTTCTGGAAAGTGCTTTAAGTGCCTACTAGGAGCTAGGGACATGAATTATGGATGCAGGAGGTAGACTCCAGGGGACTGGTGGAGACAACAGTCATATTTGCTGACCCTGGTCATCAGTCCTTGAGCAAATATTGTCACTTAGTTCAATTCCTTCTCTCATCCTTTACTACTCTTGATCTTATGACTTTTAGGATAAACCTTCTTTATGATACATATTGTATATTACTTGCTTTGAAGCAACCTTGCGTTTATATGAAATATAGTTATTTTTCAAAGTTCCTATTTAGTTCTTAAGATAAAAGAACCTGGAAAATGCCCATACCAGGTTGCAGTTATCCTTCCCAATCAGTAGTTTAGTCAATATATGAGGAATTAAGAAACAAAATAGGAATACAAGAAGATCTTTAGGGGTGCATTTATTCTGGCAAAAGAAGCAGAGAAAGAGGCATAAATGTTAAAAACCATATTTTAGTGGTAGTGGTGGAGTTTTTTGAGATTGGCTCTCACTATATACTGCAGGGTTGTCTTTTCTTTTTTTTTTTTTTGGCATAACCAGGGATTGAACTCAGGCCGTTGTACTTGCCAGGCAAGCGCTTATTCCACCGAGCCATCTCCCCAGCCCCTGCAGGGTTGTCTTGAACTCACAGTAATCCTCCTGCTTCAGCCTCCTGCGTGCTGGGATTTTAGGCATACAACACCACATTGGACCTAAAAAACATTTTGGCAAGTAAATTCCTGCCAAGCAAAAAAAAATAATAATCCCAGATCATTCTATCTACATAAACATTTTCACAGAAGTTATAGCTACCAGGTAATTAAATTCCAGGAGCTAATGGCAAACAGAGTTGGCCTGGAGATTGGGGTATGAGAGAAGGTGTGAGCAGCAGCTGGTCACAGGAGTATTTGCAAACATTAGGTCTCCTAAACATTAAGTTTCCCTATAAAACACATTAGGTTGCCCCAGAGTAACTTCACTAAAAGATTCACTTTCATTTCAAGCCTCTTCATTGTCTGAATACGTTTGATAATCTAAATAAATATTAGAAACATCCCAACTGCTACAGCATTCTACTAATTAAGTTAAAACTTAAAAAGGAGATACTGAAAAACAATGGAGAAGTTCTTACTCAACAAGAAAGAGGTTCTTTGGAACCTTCTGCCTATAAAAATTTCTTGGGAGAATGTATTGACTTGTTTCCAGAGAGTACAGTATTAATGAGGAAAAATAGTGTCTCTACAGTGGAGGAACGTGGTGAGCACTACTGTACACAGCTGATTAGGGTCAACACCCACAGCAGTTAAGTCATGCTGGTAATAAGCACCCCTAATATAATGTGACAATAAAAATGGCACTTCACTTCTCAGGTCCTCTCCCAAAACTCAGTAACCTCAGAATAATCATAAAAAAGAAATCTGATTTCAATTGATAAATACTCTATAAAAAGTCAATATACTTCTCAAAAGTGACTAATCCTTATGAAAATGAAGGGAAATTTGAGAAACTGTCAACAGCCAAGAATCTAAGAAGACATGGTGACAAAATGTAAAGCGGTATCTAGATGAGATTCTGAAATAGAAAGAAGGCATTAAAGGTAAGCTGAACAAAACTAAAGGGGGAATGGATTTTGTTTATAAATAATATATCAATATTGGTTCACTTATTGTGGCAAACGTACATTAGTAGAACAAGATGTGGACAATACAAAAAATTGAGCACAGGATATATAGACAGTGTGAACCCTTTGTAACTTTTCTGTAAATCCAAAATTATTCTAAAGTTTAAAACATCTGAAAGTATTTTCTTGCTTATCGCCCTTCCTCATTCAAATTCCATGCTCCTAGCCAAGTGTCAAAAAGGAAAACATGCTTTAAGAAAAAACCTGCAATTAATTTTCTTTGGATCACCTAATAGTATCTAGGTAGAAATGGTTTTGCTAAAATAGTGCCCTTGAGTTAAATATGAAGGAAATTTAGAGGCAATGGCAAAATCAGGGATGAGTAGCCTTTAACAATGCAGTCAATCTATCATCAATGACAGCTTGACAGTGTACCATAGCCTAACACAGAAAAGGCTTTCACCTAGGTGGGGATAAAACTGACCACTTATGAGGTTTTCATATACACATGAAAACCTTGCCAATGCTTCACAGTGCTTTAGATATAAAAATCAGAAACTGCAACCACCTAAGCTTTAACAATTGTTTGCATCCTTATATAACTGAATTATTTTTTAATTTAACGTCAAAACCTTCCAACAGTTACTAAAGAATCACAAGCATTATTAGTTTTACAATCACTTCCTGGATTTGAAAAGCACTAGATAAAAGGTTAGAATTCAGAGGGAATGAGAGTTGGAAGCAATTTCTTTTTAAATTCCACTTTTGAATTGACTAGGTATATTCTATTTACACACCAGCTCTAATCTGAAGACATAAATTGATAAAATGGAAGGCAGGAGTAATCACATATTGCCCGAAAAAAAAGTACTTAATTGTGTACGTAGATATAAATTGTACTTCATATTTTATAGAGCCAGTGTTATGGAGCAGAATGTTTGTGCCACCCTCCCAATTTATGTTGTAATAACGCACCAAAGGAGTCAGGCATTTTGTACATGTTTATATTATTAAAGTAGAGTCCTTATGATTGTGATTAGTGCCCTCATAAGAGGTCAGTTTTTTACCCACCCACCCCCATCCATACCATGGGAAGACACAACCAGAAAATAACATTTGCATACCAGGAAGGGTGCCCTTAGCAAAATCCAGTTTTGCTAGAACTTTTAGCTTAGGTTTCCCAGTCTCTACAACATAATGAAGTAGAAATAAGTAAACTGCTGTTATGTAAGCCACTGAGTCCGTATTAACCTGTCACAACAGCTTAAACTAAGACAATCAGCCTTCAGCAGATATTTTTATAGAACACTGGTTCTCACATTACATATCATCATCACCTGGAGAGTTTTTCAGAGCACACATTTCTAGGCCCTATTCCCACTTTTTGATACAAGTAAGTTTGAATTAGAGGCCTGAGAAATGTATTTGCAACAGTTGATGGTAATACTGTCTTTCTTGTCTTTTGTAAGCATTCAAACCTTTTTTTTATTTTATTTTTATTTTTTTATGTATTCAGCACAGGGTCTCCAGGGTCTCACTGCACAGATCGGACTCATAGTGATCCTCCTGTTTTCAGCTTCCCAAGTGCTGGGATTACAGGTGCGCGCCACCACGCCCAGTCTCAATCGCCTTCTCAGCATGCCCCAGAAGTGGGACCAGCATGGCATGCCAGGGATCAAACCCCAGTCCCTTGTCTGCCTAAGCAGACGCTTTAATCCACTGAGATATCTGGCTGGCCCTCAAACCTCTTTTGAAAAAAAAAAACTTTTAAGGGTATGGGGAGATAGCTCAGCGGCATAAGCACCTGACTAGCAAGTGCAAGGTTCTGAGTTTGATCCCTGTACCAAAAAAAAAAAAGAAACTTTGAGAATTTTCTGCTCTTTGTCGTGTGCAACAAATACTTTCTGGGCATTTATTCCAGTGTCGAGCACTATACTAGACACTGGTAAAATAGTGAATAAATAAAGGCACACATGACATTTTAGATCTTCATCTTGATGGTGAAAGGAGACAATCAAAGGCCTGGAAGAACTTTATGAACACAAGGTGCCATGAGACTGTAGTGATTCTGACGAAGACTAGAAATGAGTCATAAATGTTCCATAGGCAGACAGGGCCTGGTAAGTGAAGTAAGGTATAGCAGGCAAAATAAGGAGTTGGATTCTTATTCTAACAGTAAAGAGAGCCACAAGGGATTCTTACCATAACTTTACCATGGATGTTTTAAGAGGAATCAGCCTAGCTGCTCTGTAGAGATGGAATAAGAGGGATCCAAAAAAATTCAGGATACAATCTTTGGATCTGATAAGAGATTAGGTAAGATGGAGTAAAGAAGAAAAAGAAAGTTTCAAGGTTAACTTTCATAAAATACTGTGATTAGTTGCACTTTCCCAGTCTGACATGAATGAGTGCCCAAACTGCAACTCAAACCCACTTGTTTATCACAAAATGCCAACACTACAATTAAACCTCAATAATGAGGTTTTAGGTTAAAAAATACTTACACATCAACATATTTTTCTTAAAACAAATAGCATGCATGCCATGGGTTCACCATCACTTGCCCTATGTCATTTCAGGTGACCCCCTACCCCCCAAAAAAGATTTCATTTGGCCCAGGAAAATACACTTAAAAAATAGAATACACTTACACAATAGAATGACAGATTAAATTTTTCTTTTTGCCAAGAATAGAAAATTTCTTTTGAGTGCACCATGCATTAAGCTTAAGTTAATCTTACTGTCTTCTTTCATACTCATAGAAGCAAATACTAAAAACAGGATAAACTCATCTCCTTCCACTGTGTCTTTTCTTCAGCAGCACCTTATCTTTAGCTTTCTAATGGCATGTATCACCTTCGGTCTTGTATTTTCATCATATAGCTCATGTATTTTACCTATCTAAACTTCAAATTATCTGATGAAATAAAATGATTACTACAAAAGAAAAGCAAAGTCAATTTATTTACTCCAACCTAGGAATACTAGATATAGAAAGGGTCTTATGGAGAAAAAGGTAGAAATTTATTTCATCATGCCCCCTTCAATAAGTGAGTTCTCCTAAACAAACAAAAAAAAAAATGAATGCAGAAGTGTTTATCATGTGTATGTCACTAAAGTGTATTTGAAGCAGTACTCAAATAGAATAGTAACAGTTATAAAGTGTTGCCTTCTATAAATGGAAGGACTACAAGCAAGATTTAGGTAATCAAGAGCAAACATGAAAATGTTTCCACTATTTTATATCATCACATCCCGAGAATTGCATTGACAATGACTGAAACTAGAGAGTTCTGGAGCAGATTCAGATTCGAAGTTCTATCCTTAGAAAAACATCTACCCATATCTAACATATCCCTAAAAACAAATTTTGTACAAAAGCTTGAACAGTATCTTGCACAGGATCTAAGTTTATCATTACACTGAAGAGCCAAGACAAAAACTGTTCACTGAAACTATTGTACAGATCCCTCAGGCCAGGTGCTAGTAATCATAATTCTTATACTATAGTATAAAGGCTCCTTTCCGCTAAGCACTTTCAGATGAGGTCTTAGATTCAGTATTGTTAAAACCAACCCTGTGTTCTGGTAGGCTTCACAACAAACCAGCATAGTATTTCTTGATCGTAAAACTTCATTCTGGGCTTTGTCCAAATGACACTGCCTCAGTAAGGCCTTCTCCCTGTAAAAAAACAACCCCGACCAGAGACATTTCCTATTTTCCTTTATTTTATCTGTTTAATTTCCTTTTTATCACTCCCTGCTAGGAATATCACAAGATACTACAATTACCTTGCTTATGGTCTGAACCTCTGACTACTTGTTGCCCTCCCAAATATGTTCTTCATTCTTGCAGAACATCTGGTCTTCCACCCCTACATTTCCTGGTGTCTTCTGTGGCTAGTGAAGGCCATTTTACTATGATTCTTCCAACACCATATGTACAATAGTTATGTGTGAAATTTCCTGATCACCTTCCTAAAGGAGCTTGCCCTAGACTCTTTTTGTTGGCTAGCACTTGAAAAACAGATGCCAAGAATGGCAGAACTGACCCACTTAGCTTGCAATGCTGGATGGCTTTATGAAATACATAGAGGCTGCCTACTTGCCCTGGGCTATATTATATGACAGAGAAACAAACATCTATATTTTTCTGGCCACTATATTTTGGAACTCTGTTATATCAGGTTACCCTTTAACTTTATACCTTTTCCCACACTCGAATGTAAGGCAAAGGAGGACAGAGATTTCTGTCTTGTTTTGCTCACCAGTATAACCCTAGGAAGTAGAGAATCCTACCTGAAACACATCAAGTACGTTAATAAATATGTGAATTCACTAAGCAAACAACTTTGTTATCACTAGTTTCCATATCAATAAATCACTTTCACAACTTCAAGAAGTTGAGTTTTTAATATGCAAAGTGTTCCCATGACAGTGCCCAGAAGTTGCTCTACTGAATTCACTGTCATCTCCCTTCTCCTCCACCAAGTCTATCCTTCAGCCCCACCAACCTTTGAGTTTCTCCAAATAGGTGGCTCTTGCCCAACTTAAGGTCTTTGTGCAAGCTTGTTACATACTATTCCCAGCTCCCTTTGCAGAACTAGCCAGATCTACATTCCTTAAATCATATGCCACAATGTTTTATCATCAGACAGAACTTTTATGGCCAACAAGCCAAAAAAAAAAGCCACCTTTTTCTGTCATCTCTGTAGTCTAGTCATTTCATTTATACCATGTATGAAATGAGCAATAATTTTATTTGTATTTTTAAATTGTAAACTAATTTACAAGGTCAACAAGAGACATGAACTACTTTTGTTTTTATTCACTCAGATCCCTTTGCCTAGCAGTGCCTGCTCGGTCATAAAAAGCGAAAAAGGAGTGCTGTAGTTAAGATATACAATGCCCCCCAAAAGGATCACGTGCTTGGTCCTCAACTTAATGTAATGTACTAATGTAAAGTGCTAGAAACCTTTAGAAGGTGAGGCCTAGAAGGAGGTCTTTAAAGTCACTAAAGATGTGACAATGAAAAGGACTGTAGAACTTTTTCTCCTCCTCCTCTCTTCATTCTAGCCTTTAAGTAAGTGAGTTTTCTCTGCAATGTGACTCTGCCACGACATGCTGCCTTACCACAGGCCCACCAAAACTACAGGTCCAAAATCATGAACTATCACCTTTAAACCTCAACTAAAATAAAGTTTTTCTCTTTATAAGTTGGTCACCTCAGGTACCTGACACTGTGGCAAAAGGCTGATTCACACAAAGGGTATATCAACTATACTAAGAAGCTCAACGTTTTTCAGTATTTTGCAGCTGACATAAATAAGCCTCAGCTACATAGTGAATTTGAGCACAGCCTGGACATAGTGAGACCCTGTCTCAAAAAAAAAATCAAACATAGATCACCTACAATCCCTTGTAATTTATAGACAAGAAAACTAAGAACATAGATAGATAAAAGCTGAACCTGAAATTCTGTATTTCCAAACTCCCATTCACTAAATAAGCTTGGACAAGCCACCTTACCTACCTGCTGTACCTTTTCTCAGCTATAATAAGGAGGCTGTACTTACTACTAAACGGTCTCTAAGGTCTTCTCCCAGTTTTTGGATGCACTGAACCTTACAAACCATCTTGCAACTCAAACCTTTCATTTTAAGGATGGAATGGTTAGCAAATGATAGGATCATCAGTTCCTGATCTACTGGCATTTTAAATGTGTCAATTCAACTTCACATGACCTTAGCACATAAGTATGATAGTTAATTTCATATGTCAACTTGAATGGGCCATGAAGTATACAGATATATGGCCAAGCATTACCAAACATGTAAGACTAGCATCTTAATAGTACAATAAGCAAAACAGATCGCCCTTTCTAACATGAGTGGACCTCACATAATCAGCTGAAGGCTTGATAGATCTTCCCTAGAATAAGGACGAACTCCTGCCTCATGGCTCTCAAGCTGGGAAACTGGTTTTTCCTCCTTTAGAACTGAAATAAAAAGGTGGCTTTTCCTGGGGCTTTAGCTGAACAGCTTTCTGGTAGAAACTTATACTATCAGCACTCATGTATCTCCAGCTTGCCAACTGCAGATCTTGGATTTTGTTAGCCTGCAAAATTCTATGAATCAATTCCTTAGAATACATACTCCTATAATGTATCTGTATATACCCTATTGGTTCTTTTTCTCTGGAAAATCCTGACTAATGCAATAGAAAAATATATATAACGAACAAATGTTTATAAAGTACTTAAAATAGTTCCTAGAATTCTCTCTCTAGTTTTTGGTATTTCAATAACAGTAAGGAAGCAAAGAAAGACAACTTACCACTACAATTCCATAAACTTGCAATAAACCAATGGAACCATGGATCAAGGCTGTGGCTGAAATAATCATTTCTGCACACAAACATCCTAACAGAAGACAAGTGCTTACAAGGAAAGTAAAATGGAAAAAAAGAAAAAGAAAGCTTATTTGGCAGTTGGAAATGTAGCTCAGCAGTAAACCACTTGTATACTATGCACAGGTCCCTGGGTTCAATCCCCAGCACTGCAAAACAAAACTCCATTAAATTTTAATTCATATAAACTAAGATTATTTCCATCTGTGTATAATAAAGGCTTAAATGAGATAATGTTATCATTTTTTGAATATCCAATTCCCACTAAAATAAGCTCATAAAGTATCACTAAAAGTACTCACGCTTCCATTAAGCTGTATATTAAAACTTTAAAATATGTGCAAAATACTGATCCAAAAAATGTATGAAAAGGACTTCCAGGAATGCGAATACAGCTCAGTGGTACAACACTTGTGTAACATGCATGAGGCCTCAGATTCAATTCCTAGTACCAAAGAAAATAAGTTTGCAAAATGAAAACAAAATTCAACTCCAACTGGTATTTAGAGTGAAGTATAGAATATAATAACAAATTGCTCAAAAAAGTATTGTAAATATGTGTACAACCAAGTGATGTTTATAAATATAAAATATTATTCATTAACTAGATCAGAGAACCTTAAATACCTAAAGTCATAAAGAAAGAAATAAGATGTATTACAAAACACAGCATATAAGCCTTGAAGAAATGGCTTATTCTAAAGTATGAGTAAAGATATTTAATAAAAAAACAACAATTAAAAAAAAAGCTGTTTGTGTCGGGGAGATGGCTCAGTAGAATAAGTGCTTCCCTGGCAAGCGCAAGGTTCTGAGTTCAATCCTCGGTTCTGCAAAAAAAAAAAAAACAATAATACCTAGAGACTGAATAATGTATGATGTATCAGTCAAGCTCTACAAGTATATGGTAATAAATGGTAGCTAAGAATAGAAATATAAATAGGAATCCCACTTAATTCATTCAGCAAACATTTAATGAACACTATACATATCAGGCACTGAGGCATTAGGGATATAAAACAATAATCAAAATGAGTCACAGTTTTTACCTTCAAAAAGCTTACTATGCAGAAGCAAGCTAGATATCAAGTAAATGTGTAGTTAATTATAAAAACGTTAAGGAAAGGTTCATAATGACATGCAAAGTGAGGAACTGGGACTTGTCTGAGGAAGGATCAGGGACAGCTTCTGTGGGGAAGTGATTAGTTAACATGAGATCTATGAAATGAGTAAGGTTTAAGGCAACTGACTGTAATGAAAAAGCATACAGGCAAGAGAAATGGGATACACAAAATTCCTGGGAAATGTGGTACACAAAAAGTGAGGAAGATATTTTACAAAAATAGAAAAATCCATCATAAAATCTATATGGAACCTTAATTGACCCCAAATAACCAAAACCATCTCAAAAAGAACAGCTGAGGATATAATATTTCCTGATTTTAAAACATATTATAGGGGCTGGAGAGATGGCTCAGTGGTCTAAGGCACCTACTTAGAACAAGCTTGGCAAAGCATCAGGGACC
>NW_004524686.1:6011141-6012538 GCF_000260255.1 Octodon degus | reverse complement strand
TCTCTCTCTCTCTCTCAAATAAATAAATAAATAAATAAAATAAAATATTAAAAAAAAGAAGGTGCTAATAACTAATAAATCACCAATCACTAAACTGTTATAAGTTATAAAGAATGTGATTTTAGTCAGTCAATAATATTCACCTATAACAAAACAGAATTTTGTTACAAAAGTTAAAACAAATACACACTGTACACCAGCAATGTAACTTTGACCAATCCTTCTTACCTATAAAGTAAAGCTGTCCCTTAAGTATGGCTTATGTCCCCAATTAGCAAAAGCAGGCCTTGACGGGAAAACTTAGAATTTACCTACAATCACATTTTCTTTAATTCACAATTAATTCAGTTGAATAAATAAAATGAACCATCTTTCTCCCCAAAATCACAGACTTAAAAGAAAATAGCAATACTGAATCTCTATTTTAATAAAAAATAACTTTACAATGGAAAAAAAACTGTCTTCTACAAATGATCAAATTAATACCATGTATGAAAAACAATATTGATAATGCATTTGAGAGATAAAATGTGAGGAGAAGTGCCGTTTACCCCTGGCCTTCCTCCCCTAAAAATCACAACTCATACCTAATCATAAAAAAAATCAGGCAAACTATAAGCAAAGGATATTGTATGAAGCACCTGATCAGTACTCCTCAAACCTGTCAATATTGCCAAATCCAAATAAAAGTCTGAGAAAGTCACAGCCAAGAGAAGTCTAGGGAAACATGTTGACTAAACATAGTATGGCATCCTAGATGGGATTCCGCACAGAATAAGTATTTTAGGGATAAAGGAAATCTGAATTACATATGATCTTTAATTATTAATAATGCTAACACTGGTTCATTAATTTTGACAAATATACCATACTAACATAAGCTATTAATAAGGCAGACAGAGTATGGGGCATATATTGGAAACTTTGTACAATCTTTGCATTTTCCTATAAATCTAAAGGCATTCTAAAAATAAGCTTACCGATAAAAGTTAACAACAAATTTTTAAAATGAATATTAGCCTATTCTCTTATAGAAAATACCTACAATATAGAAGAGATACGGAACAAGAACACTAAAAGAGTAACAATGTACAAATTAAATATTCTTGAGTCCTAGCACAGGTCCCCTGAGTGTGTGGGAAAGCTTCCTGCTACCCTGAGCCGGCGGGACCAGTCCCAGCCCAGGCGCAGTGTGGGCCGGACCCTCTTCCACCCCCTTGGGACGCCACCCACCACTCCGCAGACCTCCCCCACCCTGCCCGCTGAGTAGGAATTTTTGCCGCGTTCTGGAAACCCCCAGACCCAGTCCTAGCCCAGGTCCTGTGAGTGTGTGGGAGAGCTTCCTCTTCCCCCTACTTCACTTTGCCCCCTCCAGGCACAGCTCAGGCCTGGCATAC
>NW_004524686.1:5995428-6009726 GCF_000260255.1 Octodon degus | reverse complement strand
CCTCTCTCTCTCTCTCTCTCTCTCTCTCTCTCTCTCTCTCAAATAAATAAAAAATAAAAAAATGTTTAAAACATATTATACAATAATATGTAAGCAAAGTAATCAAAATTGTGTATTGCTGACATAAAGAGACATATGAACCAACTGACTAAAACAGAAAACCTAGAAATAAACCTTCACATTTATGGTCATTTGATCTTCCCAAGACTACTCAATGAGAAAAGGAATCTTTTCAAGCCTATGGTGCTGGAAAAACTGAATATCCACATTCAGAAGAATGAAGTTGGATTCTCATCTTATACCATATATAAAATTTAACTCAAAACAAATTAAGAACTAAAACTATGAAACTCCTAAAAGAAAAAAACAGAGAAAGGGCTGGTGGTATAGCTCAGTTGTAGAATACATACTTAGTAAGCTCAAGTCCCTAAATTCAATCCCTACCACCAAAATAAAAACAAAACATACAAGAAATCTTCAAGATAATTGGGTTTGACAATGATATCATGGATATGACAGAGAATCTGAAAATAGCAGAAAAAGCAGATTAAAGGGACTCCATCAAACTTCACTACTTCTGCTCTTCAAAGGAAACAATAAACAGTAACAGGGCACACTACAGAACATACATGTTAGGGTTTGTGACAAGATATCCCCCCCAAAGCCTAATGTAGTCATGGGGGGCAGGTTCTAGAGTTTGTGATTGATTCATGGCCCAATGCTGGGATTATGGGTGTGTTACACCTACCCAGGTAACCTGCACACAAAATAAGTGAAGGAATAAGGATCACTTTCTGCTTCTCCTCCCTTTTTGCTCTTCTTGCTTCAGCTGTCTTACATAGCCTTGAAATGTTGCTCCTCTGCCATGCTATCCTGCCTTGGAACCAACTGATTATGGACTGAAACCTCCACAAATTGAGCTAAACAAACCTCTCCTTAGTTTTGGGTGTCGGGTATTTTGCCTCAATAATGAGAGAAAGTAAGACAATACGAAAATATTTGCTAATCATGTACTTGGTAAGAGGTTATTATCCAGAATATATAGAGAATCCTGTAAATGAGTAAGAAGAAAAAAAAAATATTTTGGAAAAACAATTTAAATAGGCAAAGAATCTAAGTATTTCCCAAATGATGATATACAAATAGCCAAGAAGCACTGGAAATAATATTCAACATCACTAGTCACCAGGAAAATGCAAATCAAAACCAGAGTAAACTACCACCTCAGACCTATTAAAATAACTACCATAAAAAATAATAATCATGACAAGTCTTGGTAAGGATGTGGAGATACTAGAACCCTTAGAGGGAATGTAAAATGGTGTCACTGATGTGCAAAACAGAATGGTGGTTCCTTAAAAATTAAACAATGAAGTACCATGTGATGTAGCAGTCTTACTTTAGGATCTATGAGGCACAATCTAAAACTACAGTAAGGGGGGCCAGGGAGATGGCTCAGTGGAATAAGCGCTTCCCTGGCAAGCGCAAGGGCCTGAGTTCAATCCCCGCTTCTGCCAAAAATAAAATAAAACTACAGTGAATATTTCAATTTTAAGAAATTTACTAGTTAAAGGCACAGTGCCATTTACCACCCTCAAAATCCCTGGTCCCTGCTTTGAACACACATTTTTCTTGCCACTCTGTGAAGCAGTTATAGAAGTTCTTTTCCATGAGTATCTTTGGTTGTGGTGCCTCAATGTCCTGAACCAATTTAAAATAGTTACCTTTCAGGGTCATTTTGACTTCAGAGAAGAGCCAGAAGGCTCACAGTGCCAAACCTGGTAAATAAGGTAGATGAGAACAAACCTTAATGTTTTTCAAGCCTATCTTCCATTGTGCAGCACTTAGATACAGCATTCACTATATCATTTTTAATCACATCTTATAAAGGAATTCACAAAACAGGACTTCCAGAACTGTATCAGAAAGTTGACAGGTTAAATGTTTGGATGGGTTAAGTGCTTAACATGAGGAGAAGTATTCTGAAGAGATCAATGTGTCTTACTATAATAATTTTTAACATAAACCTTCATTGAATGTTTGATGACTCCTTGTGTATCCAAAAGAATAAAAAGCAAGATCTTGAAGAAATATCTGCACACCCTCTTAACAATAGCCAAGAAGTGAAAGCAATGTAAATGGCCATCCAAGGATAAATGGAAAAATAAAATTGGGCATATGCATAAAATGGAATATTTCCTTAAAAAGAAACTTGTCACATGCTGCTACATGAACGATCCTGGAAAACATTATGCTAAGTGAAATAAACCAGTTACAGCACAAATACTACATAATTTCACTTATGGGGGTACTTAAATAGTCAAGTTCATAAAAACAGAAAATAGAATGGCAGATACCGGGGGGAGGAAGAAGGACAAATGGGTATATAGTTTCAAATTTAAAGATGAAAAATTTCTAGAGATTTGTTGCACACAATAAATATACTTGGTATTATTCAACTTTACACTTAAAAATGTTCAATGACAAAATATATTTATGTGATTTTTACAACAATTAAAAATAAATATTATTTAAGAGAGGAAGAGTTGTGAAAAGCAGACTGACAGCTTCTAGAAAGATTAAATATAACATTACAGAATGACCCAAAATTCCATTCCTATTCACTTACTCATGAGAAATGAAGACAACCCTGTCCATATAAAAATATACAAAAGTATTCAAAGTAGCACTATTCATAATAGATGAAAACACCTTGAATGTCTACTTGCTGATGAACAGATAAGCAAATGTGGTATATTCATATAATGGAATAGTATTCAATCATAAGAATAAAGTAAGACTAGGAGTGCTGGCGCACATCTGTAATCACAGCACTTGGGAGGCTGAAAACAGGAGGATCACTATGAGTCCAATCTACATAGTGAAACCCCATAGACAGTGTAGACCCGTCCTAAATTACAAAGAAAAAGAATAAAGTACTGATAGATGCTACATGGATGAAAGCCTGAAAACACACTACATGAGAGCACACTAAATGAGAGCAGTTGCAAAGGAACACAGAGAGAATGATGTCATTTACACAAAATGTCCAGAATAGGCAAATCTACAGAGATAATAAAGTAGATTTGTGGTTAGCAGGGGCAATGGTGAGGAGAGGCTTGGGACCAATATCTGATAGGCAGAGAGTTTCTTTTGAAGATGGTGATGGAAGTATATCAGAATTAGATAGTTGGAATGACTACGCAACATACTAAAATCTGCTTGACTGAAAAATTTAAAAATGGTGATTTAAAAAATGGTGATTTTTGTCTTAATTTCAAAAAAAATTTGAAAAAAGTGAAGAATAAGAGTAATGCTACCAGCAAAGTCTTTATCCACAGTACAGTAGAAAGTCACTGAAGGCCTTCAAAATGCACAGGCACTTGTAAACATCCCTGTGATACAAAGTACAGATAGAGGGCACAGAGTGGATGGGATCATCATGCATAATGGTCCAGGTAAATGATAGTACTTTAGACTTCATTGGTGGGATTGGTGGTATGAAGGAGACAGATTCAAGAGCACTTGCAGATCTACAAATCATTGAATTTGCTGAGAGATTATTTGGGGATGAATGACAAAGGAAGTATTAAGAATAAATGTTAGGTTGGTAGCATGCACTCCTAAGTAGGGGATGGATAACAGGAGAAGAACAATACAAAAGAGGAAAGGTACTGATGACTTGGACTAGAGTTAAAATTGTTATGATCAAGTGGTATTGACTGAGTGTGGTGATTCATTAGTTATGAGGGAATGAGATGAAATTTATGTTCTGGTAAGTCTGAATGATGTCACTAGGCCTGAATATCCATTAAGAGCCATATTATCTAATGACAGCGAAACAGAATATTATGGTAAAGAACGTACCCTGAACAAAAGTTCTGTTTGATCCCAGCTTTTAAAATAAATGTCTATCAATACTTAACAAAATAAACTGCCTACCTGTGTCTGTGTAGTAAGGTTCTCAAAGTATACACCCATTATTTAAAGCAGGGCAACTAAAGTAACCAGTACTGCAACCATGAAGTCATGTTGTGATTACCCCAGATGCTTATTTAATTCCAGTCCCCACCTTACCGTTTCAAATCAGAACACTGTGGACACTGGTTCATTAGTTTCAAACATAAGAGCTTTTAAGGGAAGATAGGTAAAGCTATTATGGAGGCCTAAAGCCACCTGATGTCAATATTTAAACTCTAAATTTTAGACTCTAAATTTAAACTCTAAATTTTACTATAGCAAAGATAAGATATTGAAGAGCGAGAATGCATTCTTTCTGCTGTTGTACAAACTACATGTTTGAGCCCCTCTCACACTTATATGCTGAAATCCTAACCTCAAACACGATGATTTCAGGAGGTGAGGCCTCTAGAATGTGATTAAATAATACAAAACCCTCATGAATGGAATTATGGTCCTTAAAATAGACCACAAAGAACTCTCACCTCTTTTGGAAGTATTTTTTGTTTTGTTTTGTTTTGTTTGGTGGAACTGGGGACTGAATTCAGGCCCCTGCTCTCACCTTTTTCTGTTATGAATGAATATAAGTTGGCCATTCCAACCCTGAACAGGGCCCTTAGACTTTTAGTCTTGACAGCTATGAAAAATACATTTCTGTTGTGTATAAGTCAACCAGTCTTTGATATTTATTAGAAAAATCTAAACTGATTTGAAGGGGTAACATATGTCCTCTAAACTCTACAATGATCTTCTAGACCTTTGAACTTGGACCAGTGCTATACCCCTGATCTCTCTTCATCTGTGGCTTCCATCTTCTTGGGCGGGGCAGTTGCTAGACCCTTTAGTAGCTGCTAGATGGCCATGGTGGGCTCTACTGCCTATGATCCTGTAAGACTACCTAATAAATGCTGCTGCATGCTTAAAACAAATAAATGAATAAATAAATTGACTAGTTCCCCTGCTCTAAGTGTCATAAACAATAACCATATACCATCACAAAGGTAATTGCTTCTCTTGTAATAAGGTTCTCTTCCCTAAAGTTCCTTGAAATTCAGTCCTAGAAGGCCAACTTTGCATGCTAGCTCCTCTGTAAACATCTGGACCACTACAGCCATAGTGCAAGTTAGCATCTCCTTCTAAATGTCTACTGCACTGAGGACCTAGTGGCGTTGTGTAGAGACTGGTGGTATGTATATCTCTTCCCTCTTATGCCAGATTCCATGAGTAGGGCTATATCGTATACTCTTCTGTAGCATCTAGTAGAGCATGAATAGTATTCAAAGAAAGCTTGTAATTAAATATTTTCAAAAATGGAAGCGTACTCTGAACATGGTAGTGTATGCCTGTAGTCTCAGGTACTTGAAAGGCTGGGGAAGGAGGATCATTTAAGGTCAGTTCAGTGCCAGCCTAGGCCACAGAGCAAGGCTATGTCAGGGAGAGAGAAAAGGAGGGGAATAAAAGGCCAAGTAAATTGTGCAATATGCTATGTATCTCTTTTAATCCATATTATCACAAATTACATTAATTGTGAAGCTTAAAGGACATCCCTACTGCTTACACAACAGGTGTAGCTTACATAATCTGCTCTACCCAGCTGTTACTTATTTGCAACAATTCCCTCCTGGTTTCTGCTCCCTGCTGATCTGTAGGATTACTGCAACTTCCAATATGGTTTCTTTATTCATTCCTTGCCCAAATCATAAAAGAATTTAATTTTCCTTTACAACACTAAAAAGATTGAAACAAGAATAACCAGGTATTTCTAGGGGTTCCTATGATGATAATTTTAAACCCTGGAAAGAAATACTACCAAATATTGCCATAAAATTCATTTATGAGGCAAAAAAATTATTTTTCTCTATTGCATCCTTTTTCTGTATAGACTTCCAGTAAGTCCACTACATGGAACTGTGTTACACAAAAGGATTTCTACACTAGCTGACTCTGAGCTAACAGCTAACCATGTATAGAATACAATGATGTAATGATGCAAATGAATAGAACAAGGAAAGGTGAGGGTCATAACAAATGCTCAAAAGTCAGGAAAAATATGAAAATCCACGAACTTGGTGATGCTCCAGAGAGGAAACCAGCAAGTGTTGACGCTAAACTGGCAGAAACATCAATACTTCCTGGCTCCCCCACTGGGTGCATCAATTTACCACCGCAGGCTGCTCTTCTGCTGCAAGTGACAAATAGTGAATGCTGTCAATAACATGAAAAGAATGACTTATAATCAAAAAGCATAGTTGTGGGCAGTAATGAAAAAAAGGTGTGATTGTCATAAGTATCAGAATCAAATCTGCTATTTAGTTTAATGACCTTGAGTAAGTCATTTCCCTTCAAAGTCAGTATTTCAAAGAAATTCTGTGTTTATATTACCATGGCAGGGGCTAGGGAGATAGCTCTGTGGTCTAAGTGCCTGTCTGGCAAGCACAAGGACGAGGTTCATTTCCCAAATCCCAGGTGCACCATGCCAGCCACTGAAACCGGGTGTGGTGGAGCATGCCTGTAATCCCAGCGCTGGGAAGTCTAAGATAGGAGAATCAGTACGCATCCAAGCTGTGTAGCAAGACCCTATACCACATAAATAAATAAATAAATAAATAAATAAATATTAAAAACTAAAACAAAAAAGATTACCATGGCAGATCTGAAACTGCTATTCTAAAAAAGGCCTGTGTGTTAAGGTTGGTCCTTGCATGCTATATAGGGCCTTGAATTTCAGGAGTTTTCCTATCACCCTAAATGACAAGAGCAGTTTGCTGAACCTAAATTGTTTAGTATAAACAGTACTTATGTTGAATATCTGCTTTCCTTCTTGGAGAATGGGATTTTGACATATATTGGATATAGGGTGCCTGAGTGATCAGCTCCCAAGAAAAACCCTGGGCAAGAATCAAAACTGAGTTTCCTTGTTAGACAACATTTTATACAAGTTGTTATAACTTGCTGAAGGAATTAAGTACACCCTGTATGATCTCCGTGGGAGTGGGCTGCCGTAAGCTTAAACACAGTTCCCTCCAGACTTTGTCCCATATAAGTTTTTCCTTTGCAGACTTTGCTTTGTAACCTTTCATTGTAATAACAATAAGAATACCTACATGCACAGTCCTGTGAGTCCTACAAGTGAATCACTGAACTTAGAGGTTGCTTGAGTAGTGTTGAATACTAGAGCAAACATTTTTCCAACACTGTGAAGTAGGCATTATTATGCCTATTCTATAGAAGAATTAACTGAAGTAGAGGTGAACATAGAGTATGCCCAGAAAATAAGTATTTTGGTGTTCACTATATGATATATGTGTGTTCCTAAATTGTAGCATGCCTAAGACCACCTCTAATGCTTGCTAAAAGTGCAGTTTTCTGGAAACTATTAATCTAAGGCTTAGATTCACTAGGTTTGAAGCCAAGAAATCTCTATTTATAATAAGCATTCAAGATGATCTGTATGCAAGACATGCAAGGACCACATTTTGAAAAAAACACTTTGATGTGTATCATCTATAGCTTATGGTACCCAACTTCTAGAGCTAAGTAGGAAACAGCAGAAGTAGGACTTCCACTAGGACTCTGAACAAGGTTGAGGATCATTTCATAACTCTTGCCAAATTCTTCACATTCTTCAGTTCCTCTCATTCACTGTATCTTCTTGCTACAAGTATCCACCCAGTGGACTATGTTTGGATGCCAACAGAAGAAAGTAGAGGACAATCCTAGCACCAAGTACTGTTATAATGAACCTACATTATGCATGCTTAGTACAGTAAACCAAATGTATAAAGGTGTTAGGCAGTTAATATTGCAGCTTTGGTTTACAAAATAGACTTAACATGCTGGTGACAACAGAAAATACATGTTATCAACTACACTTAACAAAAAGAACAGGAATTTGCTTTTAATTTCAAGTACCAAAGACAGTACATTAATTATAGTATTTGATGAAAGGAGAAGAAAGAGGAAGGGGTTAAATAGTATCTTTAAAATTAATGTAGCAGGGGGTGGGAGTTCAATCCCCAGGCCTGCCATGCCGGCCCAGCTCCCAGAGTGCTCTGAGAAGGCGACTGAGACTGGGCATGGTAGTGCGTGCCTGTAATCCCAGCTCTTGGATAAATAGGAGTCTGATCTAGTAGTGAGACCCTGAACACCTTGTAGACCCTTCCCTAAAATACTAAATAAATAAAATTAATGTAGTATTTTATCCACAGAAAAGGACACTATAGTATTTTTATTGCTACCCATTTCTGTAGCCCAGACTGAAATGTATTAGCTTTTTGGTAGCTGCTTACTCAACTGATCATTTTTCACCTGTTATTACTGACCTAGCCTATGCTAACAACCGAGTTCAAAACAATTCATCAAGTATTTACTTATTTGTAGTACTGTTTACCTGATGCTGTGCTAGCTGCAAGATCATTAGCAAGAACACTCTTCTGATTTTTTCAACAATACCCTGATGAAGAAGAAATGACTAGGAAAGTACTGCCACCTTAATGCTTTAAGACAACACATAATAGAGGAGCATAAAAAACAAATCATGGTACCTTCTTGAGCAGACTAGACTTCAACAACACTCCGATATTCTATTAAATATTGGACAAGAAATCAATGGCAGACTGTACTTCACAAATAGATTAACCTCCTAAATCTAGATATACCTGGTCCAACATCATCTGTAAAGCACATCTTCTATCATCAAGAAGTCAGCTAAACTAGCAATCCATCCATACACTGCAGTAATTAAGGGGCTTCCTGCCAACGTACTGGCATAGGGCATCCCGCATCCATATCTGCAATGCTGAGCACTCATTCATCAATAAGCTTCAGTAGTGTTAACATATGCTGCACTTAAACTAATATGTTCATTTTATGATTACCATTGATCCATACTTACCCCAGGTCAAAAAAATAAACATTAAGTGAACAAAAAATTGAGAGCAGCACCCAATTCTCTTGTGGAACCCGGAACCTTTTTCTATTCAACCAGAAAATTCCTCCAAGCTCAAGTTTAATCTGTATTAAGCACTATAGATATACAAGAAATCCTATCATCCTGAAGAGAAAAACAATGACTTTATTTTGTACCCTATTCATTTACCTTCTTTGCAAGAATTGGTCAACCATCAGCCACATTTAAGTATTTAAATTCATGTAACAGGTGAGCTTTTTGCATAGCCTGCAAATGCAGTAAGACTAGTTGGGGTCTTTCGAGGGGCCACTGGTCACATTGCTCAAGGGACAGTCCAATACCAACTTAGGTAAGAAAACATGCTCATTTGAATAGCTATATCAATATGGAAACTGGCAGCATCAAATGCCCAAATCACAGCTCTGCTAAACACTCTTTTAGAAATATGGGAAACTACCTGATATATAGTGATTCAACAGTACCCACTAAAGGGCTGAATTACTAGTAATATTCATAAATAAGAGTAACCAAATGAAAATCTTTACTGAAGGTATTTAGAAGACACTCACTTTCATGCTACTCAGTAACTAACCAAAGGGGAGGACTGGACAAAATCTATCTGCATCTGTGTAAAGATTTATTTCAAGCTATACACCTTCATTCCTTAATAGGTTTCTGCCTAGCAAGAGGTTAGCCTACCATCTATCTGCCATATTGTAATTTGGTATGTATATGTCATATCAAAGGTGTCAAAAGCAAAAAACTACTTTTATCTGACATCCAAACAACCTGAAAATAACTAAAATCATACAACCTATTTTTAGTAGAAAGACAAGTATATAACAGTAACCTATTCATAAAAAATAAATTTTGTGATCTATCACAAATGTATCAGATACAGTGCAGTCACCATGCCCTTTAAAGCTAAATCATAAATGTAATAAAAATGAAATTTCCTCAAGAGGGAGCCTGTCTGTCCTCCTCACCATGTATCCCCAGGACATATTATAATGCTCAATACACAATATATAACCAATAACTATTTGTTGAATGAAGTAATTCTCTATAGAACTATAAGGTGCCTGAATCACCTAGCAACAATTATACTATGGTCAGTACAGCTTCAACATTAGATATAGTCTAACACTTAGAAAACTGTTAATTAGTATATGATACACCCCAATTAATCAGAACCCCCAATTCTTCGCTCTGAATAAGGAATTGTTTAGTCTAAACCACTGTTTATAAGTAAAGGTTATTTATGACAGGTACAAAAACTGTAGTTTGAATAAATGTTTATTAAGTACCTTCTGGGCAATACACACTGTGCTTGGTCTAAGGATACAATGAACTATCTGCCTATAGTTGTTTTCATGCTAGGACAGCCTTTCAAAATTGGGGTTCCTCCTCCAACTGTGTAGGAAAGAAGTTAATTTACTACATACAATGTGTGAGGTAGGACAACAGCACTTAATTCTCACCCAGTTATGAAAGACTGGTTGACGGAGCCATACAAGCTAAAAGGCAATTATAATGCAATATGATAGAATGGTTGCATTAAGTAGTTCAACTGTTAGACCTACAGGTGTACATGAACTACCTGCTAGGAGCTAAGGCAAAGACCATTTTGGAAGACTTGTGTAAATGTGAAAGTACCGCAATACATACATGCAGAATCTCTAAACATAAAATAAAGTCGGTATTTTCTCCACTCATTACTGTCAGGCCAATGCTATTAGGGAAGTAAAATAGAAAAATAAGATGTAATTACCCTGATAATTTGACAAGGAAACAAAAAACTGTCTGTTCAAAAAAAAAAAACTTTTTTAATTGTAAGAAGGCAATTACCTCAATTATTTTGTTAATTGCTTCCATACATTGTTTCATTAGACTGGCTCTGATTTGGACTCAAAATAATAAATAGCTCCATGTTTTATTCTTATTTTATAGTCTTAGTCTTGAGGATTCATTCTTCCTTACACATTCTGATTTCTTTCCAATCTCTTTGGTAAGACATTTTCTGTGTGACATTACTATAACATGATACACATTTTATGGAACCTAAGCAGTTTGAAACCCATTAAAATCAGATATTAAAATTTACTCCAGCTTTTCACCCTCACAATAAACTTTCATTGTCAATAATCTAGAAATTTACGCCTGTTAAAATAACTCTCTGACAAGCTAAACCAATAGTATCAACTTGGCCAAGCCCCCTAGTTTATTTTATCAAGAAACACATGTATACCTATATTTTTCCTGTTTTTCTTTTCTGAGACAGGGTGCCTCCCTATGTAGTTCAGGCTGGGCTCAAACTCGTGGTGATCGTACCTCAGCCTCTTGAGTGCTGAGATCATAGGCATGCACCACCAAGCCCAGCCTCAAGAAATACTTTACTTAAATCTTTAGCATAAAATAATTTAGGTCAAAAAAAGAAGGGGGAAAGGGGCATTCTTGCTAGGTTATCAAAAAATCTTTTAAGTCTACATGAAAATCCTACTATAATTATTAGGAACTTGATTCTAGGATAACATGATTCTTCAAAGATATTATTTATTTTTTTATTTATGAAGGTGTTTACCAGAAACAGGTAGTGCTTTTATTCTACTCAAAAACATCTAATTCTCAAATCAGTTAAGACACCCCTTACATGCCTAAATCCTAAAATGCTATACACCAAATTCACCAATTTCTATTTCAAAACTGTCCAAAGGGAAGTTATAATTCATCACAAAGCAAAGATCACAATTTATTAATGGCAAAGATGTTGAGGCCATGTCTTTAATACCTACAGTTAATCACTCTTTCTTTTACCCTGAAAATGCAGAACCTGAGAAAATAAACAGCATGTTTGAACGACTCAGCAAATATAAGTGAACTATAAAAAATGGTAAGATTCCTAAAAGACCTGCTTCTCATGTTGGGTTTTAAATGTAATGAAAGCCCTCTTCAAATATGTAGTCCTCTAGTTTTTAATGTCCAACAACTACAATCAACACTACTGATTTATTTAATATTGAAAGCCAATTTCAGATAAGTATAGATCTGCCAAAGCACATGATTTTGAAAGGACTATCTCTAAATTATTAAACCAACCACAATGACAGTACATTACCTGTACAAGTCTGTGTTCCACCTAAATCTTTAATTTTAGCCTCCTAGTGAATTAAATTGGGAATGCCCCTCAAATAATTTGCACCAGGCAAAAGATGAGAATAGCTTGTGCTTTATTGACATAAGGAATTTAAAATTTGCCCTTCCTCAAAATTTCAAAGCCATTTTTTACCAAAGAGAATTTGATAGCATTCACTCCAATAGTTTAGAGTTCTCTGCCCTAGGCCTAACTAAGGCTTACATAGATTTCTTAAGAACCTTCTAGCACACTTTCCTGGTATAAATTCCATACTTGAGCAAAAAAATGCAAGCAGTTGGACATCCTAGCCAAAACAATAAGGGCAAAACCCCTTTCACTTTGAGCAAAAGTGATCTGCTGCAGAGATCTTGGTTGGGAATGCAAAGGATTAGCCTCAAACCTGCAGGCTGGCACCTCAACAACTGCTGCAAATTTTACTGCATGTCCTCCCAGCTTCCAGGGCCAGCACTGTTTAATTAGTACACTTATACAATGCAGACCACTTTGCAAAACTGAAGCAAATGGGGTTTACAGACCCACAGTTGGGGTGTGCAGTTTCAAGTGTTTGAATCCTTCTTAAAAATGTGATTTCAACAAAATGAATTTAAGATAATTCAGTGCCCAGTTGTGTTCTAACATAAGGGTGCCAGTTGAAAAGGTTACCCTTTTCCTAAATATTACAATTAGCTCTTCTTGTCACCTTTTTCTGTCACCCTGAAACAACACTTCAAGATTGCAGGAACCTATGTGAAATAGAATTATGAAGTACAATGCTCTTTTACAGTCTGAAGATAAACGTAAGAACAAATTTTAGTCACTTGCATTAGCAAAGTGTCCAACACAAGCCATTTCCTATGGATGTTAAGATCATTCATAGGTATAACCTTTATTGCTCTGTGCCACAGGTAAATTACCTTATACTGTTTCATACTATGTTTGAGTGAGATAAGCATTTTCAGAAAAATACTAACAGCATTACTGTGATGGTAATTAACATCCTAAGAAAGAATTTAAAGCTATTCCTTTTAGCCAGGGTACATTCGTGAAACTTTCAACTGCAGAAAAAATGAGAGCAAATTCATCGACCTACGAAAAATATGTCAGCAAAGCTTTGATTAGGAATAACTGAATGAAAAGAGCCAAATCGACAAGTTCTCAAATGAATAGTAAAGAAGATGGGGGAAGCACTCAGCACTCAATCTTTTTAACCACAGAAAAACTGAAATTTGAAAATGAACGCTTTTTTTCACATCGTTGGCAGAAATAAAACCTATTCCCGCCACCTCCTTTGGAAATTAAGGAAGTTGCTACAAATAGCAGCACAGAAGTAAATGGCTCCTACTTTGCTCCATTCTTAATGTCTCCAGTAGGAATAAACAGGTTACTCTTTAAAAAGTCAGTAGCCAAAATTCGCGTCTAGGCAAACCTCCCACGGAAATGCAATTCCCTTTTCTAGGTACTAGCAAGGCGGGAGACGGAGCCAGAGGAGCTCAGCCGCACCCTGACTTCTCCGTAGGATTCCAGGTCCCGGGCGATCGGTCCTCTGCGAGGCTACAGCCCCGCGCTCGGCAGCGCGGTGCAGCCTCCTCGAAGCTCCGCATCCCCAGCCCGCCCAGACCTCGCCATGACCAGAGCCTATGGGTGGCTTCGCAAGCTGGCTCTCCAAAGTTTGCCCGTCCCCGGGTCAAGAGCCGCCCGCCCTGGGGGCCGAGCCCTGGGCAACGCGGCTCTGGCTCTAGCCTCGGGCTCACTCGGTCCCCTCAGTCCCTGGCTCTTCTCTTGGGCCAATGAGCCACCGTGACAGGTCTAGCGCAGGTTTACCTCCATGTGCTCGTGGCAAAGGAAACAAAAGAAAGCTTCCTCCCTGATAATAAAACGCCATCTTCGCCTAATTGGCAAACTAAGGGCCCCCCCGGAGCGGTCTCCGAGGGAGTCCCCAGACCTCTGGCTCTCCAGCGACCCAAGCTGAGGGGAAGTCCGCGCAGCCCGGGGCAAGGGTCCTGGGGCGGGGGTGGGTACTCTGACCACCCCTGCCTCCCTACCTCCGCCGCCCGGGCCACGCGTCTGGGGAAAATAAAAGGGAGGGGGCGAAGGAGCTGTCGCGAGGGAGCCTCGAAGGGGCCGCAGGGCGGGCGGGCCGCCCCGAGCGCGTGGAGCGCCAGCGAGTGTACTTACAAAGCGATTCAAGCTCTGGCGGAACATCACGTCGAAGGCGGCCGGTCGCCGGGCTGAGCTCCGCCGGGATGTCCGGGAGGGCGCCGTACAGAAGACTCACTGCGGCGGGGGCCGGCGGCGG
>NW_004524686.1:5993251-5995197 GCF_000260255.1 Octodon degus | reverse complement strand
CGGGCGCGCGGGGGAGGGACGGTGGAGGAGCCCTGGCTCCTCCTGCGGGGAGGGGGCGCCTCAGCCCTCCGCCCGCGCCTACCTCAGCGCCCCGCTGTCTGCACTCCGCCCGGCGCGTACCCCAGCCCGCCGCCCGATGGCTCAGGCGAACGCCCTGCCCCGGGCACGAGGGACCCTGCTCAGGCTCCCCGCGCCTCACCTCCACTCAGCCCGACACTGCTCCGTCTGGCTGGAGCCAGTCTCCCTCAGCCCGGCCCCAACTCGTCCCCGCGCCTCTGCCCTGGCAGCGCCCCCTCGGCCCCGCGCTTTTGTCCCACACCGGGGCTGGGGAGCCGCGGCACAGCCGGCTGACTAGCCCGCGCCGGGGAAGCGGCCCGGGGCGCCCAGCTGTCTGACCGTGAGGAGCCCGCGCTGAGGGAGGAGTGAGGAGGACTGGCGGGGCACCGTGGAGCCCCCAGCGCGGCCAGGGCGGGGGATTAGTTCTGAAGGCCGCCTAGAAACGCGGGGGTCTCCTGTCTCTGCTCCCACCTATGCGGTCTGCCCTCTCCCTTCACGTCCTTCCTCCCCACCTAAGCGAGCCCCTTACTTCCACTTTCTCAGTAAGGTTGTAAAGTCAGGCTTTGTGTCGTTGCTGCTGCGCAGCGGGGCGGGATTTCCCTGCCGCCCCACCTCCCACTCGCCCCCGCCCTCAGCGCTCGCGAAGCATCCTGGGAGTTGTAGTCTAGTGGTCCGCGCGCTCAGCCAGCTACTGTGGGCTGGGAGCTCCCCCACCTGCCCAGCCAGGGTTTGCCCAGAGGGTTGAAAGAGAAAATGGCCCAGACGGGCCGAACCGCGATGCTCTACACCAGCTGGATGTGGAGGTCGGAAGCACTCGGTAGATTCTAGCTGTGGGAAATTCGAGGAGGATAAATTAAACAGCCTCGAATGTTGGGAGACGACCCTAGAAGGTGAAACTTGGGCGCTGGGTGTCCCTCAACACTCTCGGCCACTAGTTTAGGTCTCAACTCTGCCCAGATTTAAAAATTGAAAATGAAAGCCGAGTTTAGAATTGCCAGGAAACCGGGCACCCCCCCCACACACACACCCCGCTGGCACCACCCTCTGAGGCGGGGCCTGAAGCTGGTGGAGAACTTACAGACTGTTCTGTAAAAAAAAAAAAAGTAGAGTTCTGGAAAGTCTGTGCGGAACTTTCTCTGCACCACAGAGTATCGCCAGTGTAAAGGTGGGGACAGGCCCAGATCCCCTACGGGCCTTCTCTAAAGTCAAGAGGGGCCTTCCTTCACTGCTGGACACAGGCACTTAACCTTTACTACATATTTTCTTTGTACCAGACCCTGCACCAGGGACTAGACAAGGCGATTTCTTAAAAGATCTCCCTAACAAGGTGCTCCCAATCCATTTACATGGTTAAAACAAGCAAAAACGACAAATTAGAATGCACTGGCTGCTAGAGTATAAGTGCTGGAGGAAAGACAAGGGAATGGGAAACCCTCTGAAAGGATTTGTGGAAACTTTCCCCAAAACTCTGGAGATTAAACTGAGTTTTGGAACCTGGGAAGCCTCCGGGGAAGCCCAGGAGCAAAGTCTGGGATGGAATAAGAGGTCAGTATAAAAGTGCAGGTCCATGGCCGTGACTCATCCACATGGCTCACACTGGCAAAGGTTCTACAATCTGAGGTACACGATCTCAGGATAAATCCTGAGAGGATTTCACTGACCTTCTCAGACCCAAAAGCTACAACTCTTGTTGCACAGGTCCTGCTTTACCTTGGTCTTAGCCATCCAGCAGAAAAGTATAAAAACGAAGTATAAGAAGTAAAGCCATGCTGTTATGTTCAGCTATAGGGGACTCAGGTTAACAATTTCTGACACTGCCAGTCAAGTGGAAGACCCAATACTATTATGGGCTACTGGACTCTTTTAGAATATTTTGCTGAGTTTACACA
>NW_004524686.1:5973351-5985884 GCF_000260255.1 Octodon degus | reverse complement strand
GATGGATTCACAGCTGAATTCTACAAAACATTTACAGAATATGTAGTCCCCTATACTCCTCAAACTCTTCTGTGAAATTGAAAAGGAAGCAATCCTCCCAAAATCATTCCTGGAAGCAAGTGTTATATTAATACCAAAACCAGGGAAAGATGCAACTAAGAAAGAGAACTACAGGCCTATCTCCCTCATGAACATAGATGCGAAATTAGGACCAGCCAGATAGCTGAGTGGAATAAAGCATCTGCTTAGGTAGACACAAGGGACATGGGTTCAATTCCCAGCCTGCTGTGCCATCCCCACCCTGGGGACATGCTGAGACTGTGATTGAGACTGGACATGGTGGCGCATGCCTGTAATCCCAGTGCCTGGGAGGCTTAAAACAGGAGAATCAGTACGTGTCCAATCTGTGTAGTGAGACCATGTAGACCCTGTAGACCCTGCACTAAAAGTAGAAAAATAAATTTTACACCCTGCCAAAATACATTGGGAGGATACACAGAGAAGCAGTTAGAAACTACAATTTCTAGAAGAGGTAGAAACAGCTACTACTTTATGCAGAACTAAGGAGATAAATAGCTGAAGAAATAGCTAAAATAGTGAGATGTACGTGTCTCTAGGAACACAATTTGAGAGATGGGAAGAAAGGGCTAAGGAACTTTTTTCTTTATGGGATATGTACATGTTTAACTTTTTAACTATGTGCATGCATGATTTTTATAAATATTAGTTGAGGGGGGCCGGGGAGATGCCTCAGTAGGATAAGCGCTTGGCTGGCAAATGCAAGGATCTGAGTTCAATCCCCGGTTCTGCAAAAAAAAAAAAAATATTAGCTGAGGGTCAGGTACATAGCTCCGTGGCATAAGTACCTTTCCAGCAAGCAGAAGGCCCTAAGTTCAATCCTTGGTACAGAAAAAATTGAGACTATAAATAAGCATTTTGACACTAATAGAAATTTGTGATATACAACCTCCAAATGACATAGGGGAAGTAAATGTAACTCCCATCCTGCTAGATGTCCAATATGCCAAGTTCATATTCCTTGAAATCAAAGAATGAATGAATTCTAAGGAACAATGAAAGTTAAGAGTAGGAAATTTTATTGGGGGAAGACAAGTCCTGAAAGAGACAGGATGGAACCTGGAAAATGGGTTGTCAATGAGCTCACTTCTCCAGGGAAATTTTGTAAAACAAGATCACAAGGTAGGTACAAAATCATAAGGTGGATACAACATAGAAGAAAATTATGATCAATAAGATTACAATTATAGTCACTTTAAGTAATGTTGATCCAATGGGTAAACAAATCTCATAGCAAGTATGTGTGGAAAGGTTAAGGATTTTTTAGAAGAGATGAGTCAGGAAGTCCAGGTCACCCACCTCAGTGTCCAATGTCTGTCTAGATTTTATTGGAACAGGGGATACTAAATATATTGCATTGCTTATCCTGTGGGGAGGCATATAGGCCTGGTCATTCTGCCTTTATCTTGAGGACTGGCCTTCATTGGATGCAGCTCCATCGACAATTGTAATGTGTTCTCATCTGCTGCAATGATACTTTGAGGGTCTATTCTTGACTGCCTATAATATTTTTACCTACCTTAGGTAAAGTCTAAAGCAGCAGGGAGAATAGAAGTTAGTCGTTAAGTGAACCAGCATTGTTTTTTGTCACACAGGCATGAGGAATATAGATGGGAAGGTGGGACCACCATTTGATATGAAAGAGCTCGGGAGAACTGCAGCAGAAGACCAAATCCATCCCCCACCTTCAGAGCCCAAGATCAGCACCATAACCCATGCAAATCTCACCACAAATTTAGCTGCAGTACACAAAACATTTCTGGGATCCCACTAGGTCCTACCACAGAATGTTAGATACCAGAGCAATATTACTACTCTTATTTTTCTCTTTTTGTTTGATTGGTTTGCCTTTTTCTGTCCAGTTGGGTGTTTGTTTGGTTGGTTGGTTTTGGTTTTGGTTTATTTTATTTTTATGGTTATTTTTGTTTCTGTGTTTTTTTTTCTTTTTTTCTATTTTTCCTTTCTTTTAAGACGGACATATTACCTTTCTTTTACTTTCCTTCTACTGGTCTTCTGTCTCTCTATCATCAACTCTGTTGCTTAATTTCATACTTTCATGTGAGTAAATATTGACTCTTCTCTTCCTGGTTCACTTCAATACTCCTTTCGTTCTCTTCCATTTTTCCTCTCCTGTGTCCTCCAGTTTCCCAAAGTTTGGGTGATAATCCTTTGTCCTCCAGCCTTGCTCCTATGATATTTGACCTCATTAATCTATCTTGCCTCCTTTCCCTATTAACAAGCCACACACACACACACACACACACACACACACACACACACACCAGGGTGAAATCACTCCTTTAAGGGAGAAATCATTGCATACAATTTCCTGGCATATGTTGAATTATAATGTACAACTGTAGAATTTGCTTGTATAGTTAAAGGTATCAGCTTAATAGTTACCACAGTTTGTCAGTAGCCAGGCTGTGCTTGAGACTATTCTTATTGCTAACTGTACTACTTTAGGCAAGACATCATACCTGTTATAATTAGTTTTTCTCCTCTGTATGGCAACACTGTGGTTGTATGGGGTCATAACCATCATCATAGTTCAGCATCCAAGGACAGGGTGCTAATCCAAATAGACAGCAACTACTTATCCTTACTATATTGGGAAAGTAGGTTCTTGGGATACACACAAAGACCAAGAACCAGTTACATCTAAAAGACATCCCCAAAGAACAGACAATACCTAAGGAAGCCTTGATACTAAGGATAAAGCTATCTACCATAAAAAATCTACAAGCATCTACACAAAACCAAAATAAAATCAAAAATAGAAAACAGAAAATGACAAGATACAGAAGCAAAATTCAATCCCAGACCCCTAGCCCACCCAGGACAAGTCCAGAACACTATGAGATGGAGGAATGGTTGGATTGGAAATTTTTGAAATCATAGCAACAGAAGTGACAAAATGAATGAAGAAGCCATGGAAAAAATGATCTCTAAGGTGCAGAACAAAATGATGATCAGAGTGAAAGACATTAAAGCAGACATAGATTTAAAAAAAAGTAGAGAGGAACTCAAGAAAACAATAGAAACCATGAATACTCAACACAGGAAAGAAATGTAACCGCTTAAATAGGACCAAACAGAAATCCAGGAGATTAAAACTCCATTTAAACTATATGCAACAGATTGAACAAAGTTAAAGGTAGAATATCAGATATAGAAGACAGGATTGTGGCTAGTGATGATGGAAATAAAGATATCTTAAAAATTTCAAGAGAACATGAAAACTCAATCCAACACCTACAAGATGAAGCAAAGAAGAATAACAATATTGATTGGACTCAGTAAGAAAGCTGCAGACAGTGCAAAAGTCACAAAAACTTCTTCACAGAAATAGTGGCACCAAACTTTCCAAACATGGGCAAAGAGTTTGACATATAAATAAAGCATATACAACTCCAAATATCCATGACCAAAATAAATTTACTTTAAGTCATATAATATTCAAGATTCCAGAACCACAGTACAAGAAAAGAATATTAAAAGCAGCTAGAGAAAAGAAACAAATCACAGCAGAATGCTTAACACAAACCCTCAAATCATAAGAGCTTGGAGCGAGATATTTCAAGCCCCCTTAAAAAATCCTTCAGCTCAGATTGATGTATACCTGCAAGATTATATTTCAAAATCAATGGAGAAATAAGATACTTCCATGACAAAGAACATGAGCTCCTCTGTTTTTTATTTTTCATGAAGAAATTCATGACTACCAAGCCCGCTCTTAAGAATGCTCTGAAATATATATTAGAAAGAGAAAATGAAGACCACCCTCACAAGAACACAAATAGAAAAAAAAAGCCACCAGAGATGGCAAGCAATTAAACAGAGGGGAAAGACAGGGAACCAACAACAGGAAAATAACATGAAAACGATAAACCAATATGTATCAGTTATAACTCATAACCATCAATGTAAATGGTCTCAACTCACCAATATAAAGAAGTGGACTGGCAGAATAGCTCAAGAAGCAAGATCAAACAATATTCTGCATTCAAGGAACACATTTAACTAAAATAAAATACATAGACTAAAAGTTAAAGGATGGACAACAATGTCACAGGAACCCAGAAAGCAGCAGGAGTAACTACTCCAATAGCACACAATGTGAGCAAGACTAATCAAAGAGACAAAGATGATCACTACAAACCTGTTTACAGAAAACTCCAGGAAGAAATAACAATCATAAATTTATGCACAAATACTGGTGTACCAACTATATAAAACAAATACTAACACACATGAAAAAATATCAAATAAACACGAACAGTTGTAATGCGAGTCCTTAATAACCCACTCTCACAAATAGATAGATCAATTTGACAAAAACTCAACAAGGAAATACCACAAACCAAACCTGTGAACAAATGGACTTAGTAGATATCTACAATGTTCTACTCCACAATATCAGAGTACTCATTCAGCTATACATGGGACAATCTCCAAAATAGACCACAATTATCCCATAAAACACGTTTAAGTAAATGCAGAGGAATAGAAATTTTCCCATTCATATTATCTGATCACAGTGCAATGAAATTGGAAATCAACAGCAAAAGAAATCACAGAAACTCCATCACACACAGAAATTAAACAGTACCCTTCTGAACAACCAGTGGGTTACAGAGGAAACTGAAGCAAAAATTAAACAGTATCTACAATTAAACAGTAGCACTGATACAACATACCTGGACTTAAGGGATGCAATGAAATCAGACCTATAAGGGAAATTTATAGTGATGATTTGTCACATCAAGAAAATACAACAAGCTCAAACAAACAACCCAATATTGAATCTGAAACATCTAGAAAAATTACTAATCAGACACAAAGCTCATACAAGGGAGGAAATTATAAATGTCAGAGCAGAAATTAATGTATTAGAGACTAAGAAAACAACACAAAGAAACAATGATTCATGGAGTTGATTCTTAAAAAAAAACTAAATTGATAAACACTTATCTAACCTCATCAAAAAGGAAAGTAAAGACTCAACTTGAAGCAATTAGCAATAAAAAAAGGAAAATCACAAGGGACCCTGAAGAAACTCAGATCATCAATAACTACTCTGGCAACCTGTACTCTCATAAGATGAAAAACAGAGAAGAAATGGACAGATTGCTAGACACATATGAATTGCCAAAAATAAATCAAGAAGATATAAAAGTTAATGAAATTGGAAATGTAATTAGAAACTTACTAACAGAGAAAAGCTCAGATCCTCATGGATTCACTGATGAATTCCATAAAATTTTAGAGAAGAACTAATGCCACTGATGCTGAAACTGTAATAAAATTAAGGTGAATCAATACTTCAAAAATCATTGCTGATAGCAAGTATTGTCCTGATACCAGAACCAGATAGGGACCTAATAAATAAAGAAAATTACAGGCAAGTCTCCATAATGAAGATTGATGCAAAAATCCTCCATAAAATACTGGCAAACAGAATGCAGCAAAATACCAAGTAGGTTATACAACATGACTGAGAAGGAGTCAGCCTGGGGACCAGGGATGGATTACGATATGCAAATCAATAACTATAATATACCACATCAATAGACCCAATGACAAAAATCACATGATCATCTCAATAGATACAGAAAAAGCTCTTGACCAAGTCTGATATCCTTTTATGATTTTAAAAAACCTGCAGAAAATTGGAATAGATGGTCTTTATCTCAATCTGATGAAAGCCATCTATGACAAACCTACAACTAACATCATAATAACTGATGAAAAACTGAAAGCTTTCACTCTACAATCAAGAATAAGACAAGAATGTCTACTATCACACTCCTATTTAGTTTTAGAAACATTATCCAGATCAATTAGACAAAGAAAGAAATAAGGACAGGAAAAAAAAGTTAAATTATCATTATTTGTACATGACATGATAGTCTACATAAAAGACCCCAAAAACTCCACCAAGTGACTTCTAGATTTAATAACAAATACATGACTATACCACAAATTCAGTAGTGTAGTTGAATTCAAATTCAACACTCAAAACTCACTAGCATTCCTGTACACAAGAAACAAATTCTCTGAGAGAGAATTTAGGGAAACAACATCCTTCAAAATAGCATCCAAATAAAGGAAATATTTACGTATCAATCAAAAAAATCTATACATTGAAAATCACAGTACTCTGAAAAAAGAAATCAAAAAGGATATCAAAAGAGGGAAAGATATCCCTCCCTTGCTCATGGATAGGAAGAACCAACATAGTGAAAATGGTCATATTGCCAAAATTTGTGTACAGATTTAGAGCAATCCTGAATGAAATACCATTAGCATACCTCACAGAACTAAAACGAAATATTCCTAAAATTCATCTGAAAAAAGAAGAGACCTAGAATAGCAACAGCAATTCTTGACAATGAAAGCAAGTCAGAGGACACCACAATCCCTGCCTTAAAATTATACTACAAAGCTACTGTGATAAAATCAGCATAGTACTGACAAACAGAACTGAAGATCAGTGGGACATACTAGAAGATGCAGACTCAGCTACAAACACGCTCAGCCATCTGCTCTTTGACAAAGTGCCCAAACATGCTCACTGAAAGAAACATAGCCTCTTCATAAGTGCTGCTGGAACAAATGCCTTTCCACATGCCCACAACTAAAACTAGACCTGTATCTATCACGATGCACTTAATGAAAGTCAAAATGGATCAAAGATCTCAATATTAAAGCAGAAACATTAAATCTACTGGAAGAGGAAGTAGGTAGAAATTTTCAGGGCATAGGTGTAGTCAGAAACTTCATGAACAAATCCAAGATTACAAAAAATACTTCAGATATCCAACAAATGGGATATCATCTTACTAAAAAGTTTTGCACATCAAAATAAATCACCAACGGAAAAAAAAGAAAACAACACACAGACTGTGAAAAAAATTAGCTTGTTATCCCTCAGATCAATGACTAATCTCTAGAATACAAAAAGAATTGAAAAGATCAGACAACCCAAATTAAAAGACCCAATGAAAAAATGGGCATATGAGCTGAATACAGACTTCTTGAATCAAGAAATACAAACGTCAAAAAAATATATGAAAAAATGTTCATCAGAGCAGGGGAGATTCCTCAGTAGCACAGTGACCTGCCTGGAAAGCACAAGGTCCTGAATTTGATTTCTAGTATAAAGAAGGAAAAAGTTCATCATCACAGGTCACTGGAGAGGTACAAATTAAAACAGCACTGAGATTCTATCTCACCCCAGATAGAATGGCTGTCATCATGAAATCAACCAATAACAAATGCTGGTGGGGCCATAGGAGAAAAGGAACCCTTCTCCACTGTTATTGAGAGTGTAGACTGATTGAACCAGTGTGAAAGTCAGTGTGGTGATTCCTCAAAATCTAGGAAGAATTAAAAACATCATACCACAGTAATATATGTGCACTCATGTTTATAGCAGGACAGTTTGTAATAGCTAAATATTTGAAATAACCCAAATCCCCATCAACCAAGGAATAGATGAAAAAGATGCACTCTTTTTATACAATGTAGAACTACTAGAACAGAAAGAAGGATACACTTGAGACTTTTCTAGGTAAAGGAAGCAATTTAAGTTCATATTCCTAAGTGAAATAAATCAGACTCACGAGTGTAAACATTTATTTGTCTCTCTGGGGTGAGAAACTGAGCATGTAAATAAGGTCCAAAATATAAAAACTGAGATTGTGAAACGGGAAAAAAATACTAAAAAAAAGAGGAGGTAGGCCAGGGAAAAGAGAAAATGAAGGAAAAGTAAAGAAAAATAGGTGGGGGAAAAAGGAAGGGAAATGAAAAAATGTAAAATAGTTGTACTAGTAGTTTCCTTTAGTTCAATAAAATTAAAGTTTTGTGCTAATAATGTTTGGAGAATTTTTTTTTATACAGGATCTCACTACACAGTTCAGATGCAATAGTGATCCTCCTGTCTCAGCCTCACCAGCACTGGGATTACAGGTTTCTGTTGCCACTGCACCCAGTTTCAGTGGCCAGCTCGGCATAGGGCCAACATGGCATGCAGTACCAGGGATTGAACCCAGGTCCTTGTACTTGCCAGGCAGGCATTTATACAGCTGTTATCTCTCCAGCCCTGGAGAATTTTTCATGCCCATATTTTGTACACTGAGTTACTACTTTGAAGATAACTATATATGATGTAATAACTATTGTTATTTTCCTAGCATTTTATCTGCAAATTTTGTTTACCATTTATTTTCTGAAAAATAAAACAAATAGTAGTAGAACATTTTTAACTAAGGGAAATGGCAAAGATGAGGAAGTGAAAACAGTCCAGGAAATAGTATGTTATTAATAAACCTTCCTGCAGGGACAATGAGTTCCTGTTAAACAGCAGTGAATGAATTTTGTTTTTACAGAATTGGTGATTGAACCTAAGGCCTTATTATATATGCTAGGCAAGCTTTCTACTGCTGAGACACACTTTATGCAAGCTACTAAAATACACATCCTACCACATAAAAGAACAAAGCAAGAAAAGGGAAGACATGGGGTCCAGAAAAAAGGGAAAGTATCAGAAAGAGGGAAAGAAATTAATTATCTATATGACGACCAATGCCTGTGCATAGAGGGGAATGAAAAGATAAAGGATCCACAGAGATGCTCTAGAAAATCAAGAAAGAAAACTGATATAATACTCATTGTGTTTGACCATGTAGAGAATAGTATTCAAAAATGTTTGACATTTCTGTAGGAAAATTTGTGTAAAATCAGTGATAGGCATATAGAAAATAAAACAAACTAACAAAAGAAAACAGAGAAAGTGGCTCAAAAATTGAGTCAGCTTAGGCAGACCCAGGGACCAGAGTTCGATCCCCAGTGCCTCTGGGGTGCACTGAGACAGCGACTGAAACTGGGAGTGCAGGGGCATGCCTATAATCCCAGTGCTTGGGAGGCTGGAAACAGGTGGATCACTACAAGTCCAATCTGTGTGATGAGACCCTGTAGACCCTGTACTAAACACGTTTTAAAAAATGAGTCATGATAAAATACTAATTAGGTTCACAGTAATTGATATAGATAGATAGATAGATAGATAGATAGATAGATAGATAGATAGAGAGTAAAAGCAACTTAAAAAGTACCTTGAAGTTAGGGATGTAGCCCAGTGGGAAAGCACATGCTTAGCATGCTCTAGGCCCTGAGTTCCATCCCTAGTACCCCCCTAAGAAAAGAAAAGAAACCACTGCCTTACTGATGTAGTAACTTAAAACTCTTGTTGGATGAGAACAAGTTGGAGAGGACTGTGTTGTAAGCAATCTAAATCTTTGTCTTCCACAAAAAGACAGTAAGTAGCATCTATAAATTGAAAGAGCAAGAAATATGGACGTAAGTACATCATGTAGAAATATGGAAGTGATGACACTGCCAGTCAAGTGGAAGACCCAATACTATTATGGACTACTGGACTCTTTTAGAATATTTTGCTGAGTTTATGCACCTATAATATTCAAATAATGGAACTTAACAAAAAAATGGTGTACAGATGAATGTCCATTTTGTATCTGTGTATTCAAAGTGGTTAGGATAGACATATAGTTACATTCTCTTAATGAATAGAGCGATTTGTTGTAATGGTGTTTGTGGATAGGATATCATGTCTGCATCTTGTACAGCAATTAACCACTAGGAAGAGAGTATGCAACGTGTTAATTATTGAAACTGTCCTACCAATTTGATTTGAAACTGTCTCATTGCTATTTGTCTCTCAATAAAATTATGTTAAAAAATATGGACGTAAATACTAGAACAGCTAAGATTATTCAAAGCAGTTCCTCCAGTAGTACAGATCAGAAGTTGGGAGAGATGCAGCCAGATCTGGTCTTTATTTATAAGCCTTTTAAATCTGTTTAACTTTTTACTATGAATATGCATTACTTTAAAAAGTGCAAGTTAATTTTAGAAAAATGAACAGAATTTTGAATGAGCAGAAAGGAAGAGGAGGATTCCAACCAAAAGAAACAATAAAGACATGAAGTAGTAAATAGATTTCTCCCTATGTGAACTGAGTCCCTACTGAGGAGTAATAAGAGAAATTTTAAAAGATATCATTTATTGAACACTTGCTATGTGCTAGGCACTATGCTACAGCCTTTACACACAGGTTCTCATTTCTACTCACTAACTTGATAAGTACTGGTATTATGCCCCATTTTATAAATAAAGAAATTGATAGGTTATAGAACTTTCCTAAAATCCCAGGTTGAAACTAAACAGTAAAAGTGATCCATTTCACTCCAAATCTATACTTTTAACCACTATATTTTGAAGGTGTCATTCACAAAATTGGATCACTGATTTAATCTGTAGAATAAAGGTGATGAATCCAAAATGACTCTAAGGAACTAAGGCCTACTGAGAGGGAGAACGATGTTCATTCATTCATTCATTTATTTCAACAATATTTATTGAATATTGACTACCAAATAGTATGGTGGACATAAACACGAGAGATATAATCCTTGTTCTCATAGTTTCACATCCATTATATGTAGGAAAATGAGTCAGGGAAACATCATTGAACAAAAGTAATGATAGGATGCTCAAAAGATATCCAGTATACATGAAAATGTGGTATTAGAACTTGGTATGACATGTTTTAAATCTACTCCTGGTCACAGAAAATAAGAACTAAGAACAGCTATTTCATTTAATGCTTCAGAAATCCTGCAGGACCTTTAAGAACGCAATTTCAGTGGTAGTTGGGCTGGAAGGAATATTGCTGGAGTTTATAGGGGCAAACCATTCATTTGCAAAGTTTGAAGGCAGAAGAAGGGAAAAAAGGTTCTACACTGGCTGTGAGGCCCATCGGGATTAAGCAACTTCTGCAAAGTAAATGACACATACATATGTTTTAAAAGTGAAGAGAATGGCCACAGAGATATCTCAGTGGACTAAGCTCCTGCTTAGGTAAGCACAGGAACCAGGATGCAATCACCCACACCACATGCCACACCAGCCCCGCCCCTGCTTCTGGGTAAGGCACACTGAGCCAGCTGCCAAGACTGGGCATGGTGGTGCACAGCTGTAATTCCAGCACTGGGGAGGCTGAAACAGGAGGCTCACTGAGTCTGAGCTGCATGGTGAAGCTCTGTATCAGATACATAAAAGAAAAAAAGTAGACAGGAAAGAATTCTATAAAAAGGAAAAGCTACAGATTTTATAAAAAGATAATTTAGGGAGTTGGGCATGAAATGCAGTAGAAGGAAATGAACTGGAGAGTGGGTAGCTCAGATTTCACAAGGAAGAAAGGACCGTCCTTCCTAAAGACATGAAGGCTGATAAAGAAGAGAGTTAATGAATTAAATGATTTAGGTGAAGAGGATTTATGGCCATGAGTGGTATCTATCTTTTGAGCACATCTTAGTTTTTGTGAGACCAGGCAATTTAGAAAGAAGGTAATATTTTGTAAGGAATCAAGCAATAGTTTGACATGTAGACCTGAAAATCAATAAACCTTTTGGACACTCCATAGCTCTGGTTTGACCAGTTTTTACTGTTTTAAAATAATAATAAATTGCACCATCTTCCAGTCTTATTGATCAATAAATGCAAATTCTTCTCATCCAGGCCAAGATTTAGATACTAAGACTCAGGCAGTATGCCATCAAAATCCATCAAAAATGGCTCTCTTCCCAGCAGTGATAGAGATACACACTCCCCTTAACAATCAAATCCAACCTTCAATTAATTAATACCTCTGTTGGTGTCTGTTTTATTTTTAAGTCATATAGTTCTTACTGACTCAATTTCTAGCATTTCTAATTCCATCTGACAATCTTTAGCAAGTCTTTAGGCTGCCCTACTTGCAAAAGTGTTTGCTGTTTTGGCTCTATTTCTTCTCATAGGATGTAACTACACAAATACATGAGCATTCACAAAAAAATCCAGCAACACACACAGAACAAACAGAAGAACTTCCTGGAGGCAAGAACCAGGCAAAAATTTGTGTGAACTAAGCCCATACATTTCTTATTTGTCTGTGTTCCTGTTTCCTAGGAAAGGGCATGGCACACTGCTGAAACTCAGAAAATGTTTTTTTTAATATTAATTTTATTGAGAAAGAAATAGCAATGAGTGTTTAATGGGCAATGTTAAATTTTTATCTGATCCCTGTGCATTCTGTCTCTTCCCCTCATTCACAATTCTCTTGCCTCAGACTTTCTCAAGACCAAGGACATGCCACTCTACCCAGCTTGACCCTGATGTTCTAAGCAGGGGTTGTTAGGAAACCTCTGGGCAATTGTAGCTTTTTGCAGGGAAGCCCACACTGCTTTCTCCAAGGTGTTATTTCATCTTGCCTTTGCCTCTTTTTTGGCCTAAACTCACTCTACAGAACCAGTTTCTCTCTCACTCTTCAGTTTTTTTTAATAAATTTGCCATCACTTTTAAAAAGGAGGAGAAGGAAGAAGAAGAAGGAG
>NW_004524686.1:5968997-5973251 GCF_000260255.1 Octodon degus | reverse complement strand
GTCCATTTTGTATCTGTGTATTCAAAATGGTTAGGATAGATATATAGTTATATTCTCTTAATGAATAGAGTGATTTGTTCTAATGGTGTTTGTAAATAGGATACCATGTCTGCATCTTGTACAGCAATTAAACACTAGGAAGAATGTATGCAATGTGTTAATTATTGAAACTGTCCTACCAAAAAAAAAATAAAGAAATAAAGAAAAAAAAGTGCAGGCCCACCTAAGAAAAAGAACACATCATCTTGGCAGACGCCTAGGATGGGGGGTGAGTGTCTGATGAAAGCTGAACCCAAAAAATTTTTGGAAAGCTACCTAACCTTTTCCAGTTCTTCCCCTATTGTGGTGTTCTCTGTTTGCTTGTGCTTGAGGCTATATACAAGGGGTTTTTTGTTTTGTTTTAATGTGTTTGGTTGTTACAGGGCCTCACTAGCAGCTCAGACTCATAGTTGATCCTCCTGTTTTCAGCCTCCCCAGTGCTGGGATAATAGGTTTATGCCACTATTCCCCATCTCTGGCCAGTTCAGCCTACCCTTACGGGGGTGGGCGGGGGAGGCTGGTGAGGCATGTGGTGCCAGGGATCTAACCGTGGTCCCTGCTTTCCTAAGCTTGCCTAAACAGGCACTTTAGTCCAATGAGCTATCTCACCGGCCCCATAGGGTTTTTAAAGATGTACATTACAATCTATACTAAACAGATATTACGATATTTCATTTTATTTACAATATAGACCTAAAGTTTTGCTCTCTACTAATTCAAAGACTTGTTTTCAAACAGTTTTTTTTTTCTTTTTCTGGCTTTACTTGTCTGGAACACAGCAGCTACTTTAATTTCATTCACCTAGTATTTGCTGAAAAGCTATAGGACAAACATTATTTTAATATACAGGAAATGGAGCAGGGGTAAGCAAGTTATTGTCATTTGTTTTAGTGTAAATCTAGAATCTTTTTTGAATCTTTATTTGGTACAAGGTCTCACCATGCAGAATCTTTATTGAACAGATACATTGTTATCAATAAAGTAATACAAAATTAATATAGACTTTTGGGGATGCAGGTGCTTACTAGTAAGTAGCATCTTTCCATATTCAGTTTTGGGAATCAAGTGGAAAGATAATTGTGCTTATAGATTCAACAAATCAACTTATAAGAAAGTTAAGATACCCAGAATGTCTTACATGATTCTCTCACACTTGCCCATTGCCATGTTGCTGCAACTTAGAAGCAGTGATTCTACATTCCTGAAAATATTGCAGAAGTATTGCTCATATTTTCATTTGTTTTTATAATTACATCTCTTGGTCCTCATTTATTTCAGCACAGTACCTGTACTCATGAGTCCAGACTAATTTGCTTGACTGTGAAAAAGCAATTCCATACAAATCAAAACATATTCAGCAAAACAAGAAATTTATGCAAAGGTCATTTTTTTCCATATCACAAACTCAACCTGAAATTAGAGCTACTCTCGCATAAATCCTTTAGTCACTCCCTTGTGAGTTTTTAAGACAAGAAGAAATTATTTTTGTTCTTTTCAGTGCCTCCTCACAGTTTCCAAAGAAAACCCAGGTGTTGTAGAAAGCTGTTGCCCATGACTATGAAAAGCAGAAATCAGCCAGCATTTTCATTTGGCCAACCCTATGAGCAGAGCTGTAAAAACTAACTTCCTCTTGCCTAAACTCGTGGCACATAATACAAACTCTTCCACTCTATCAGCGAATCAGCTGACGGTAGCAGAAGCCCAGCCTCCAGCAGGTAGGAATTCAGGAAGTAGTCTTTTGTTCTTATTACCAATTTGATTACAGATAATGCTTGCTGGCAGGGGTAGGAGGTAGGTGTGGTTTCCAGTGACCCTTTCAATTCTGTTGCCCCATTTCTGTGGAAGTCATTCAGGAGCCCCTTCTCTATTCACACACACACACACACACACACACACACACACACACACACTTTGTTCTTTCCCACTTTCAAACTCACCCTCAGCCCCTCTGAAATCTCATCATGACAGATGTGCTGACCAGCCGCTAGGGCACAGGATACAGACCATGGTTTTGATAGAGGAGAAAAAACTGCTTCTGAGGTTGGTCAGCACTGTAGTGATACAACAGAATGAGAATGGGGAGGCGGACTCACTTCTTCCATCCAAATACTAAAAAAAAAAAGACAAAAGAAAAAAATGAAGTTGTTATATTCACATTCAAAGCACCCTATCATCAGCATGTTTAAGAAATTTAACTGCTTCACTTTCAAGTAAACATGCTAAGACTGCCTTTTGACAGAGTTAACTGTCTTAACCCATTTCAAAGCTTGATGTGTAGTTAAAATCAATTTTATTCATATTTTAAGTATTGGCCCTCTCTAGTTTGATTTGCACACTGCAACTTCTCACAGGGAAGTGACTCCCAACCTGTTAGATATCAGATGTGCTGAATTCAAATCTCTCAATAATCAAAGAATGGATAGGGGATAAAAAAAGTTAAAAGTAGGAAAATAAACTGGGAGAAAGCCCCTAAAAGCATGGAAGGGGTCTAAAAATGGGTTACCTCTGAGGCTCTTTTCCAGGAGTAATTTATATACAAAATTACAACGTGGGTAACTCAGTTTAAACTATAATTTAATTAATTTAGGGCCACAGACATAGCTCAAAAGGATTAAGCACATGCCTAGCAAGCATGAGGTCTTGAGTTTGATCCCTGGTACCAAAAAATCAATAATTAATTGACTTAATTTAATTTACTTGTAGGATTACAATTATAGTAGCTTAGCTAATGTCATTCCAATGGGGAATTGAGACATATAGAGAGGACATACTATCTTGGGCATCACTAACTTAAACTATCTATAATTCTAACTTAGAAAGGTCAAATGTATTTTGGGGAAAGGGTAAGAATATGAGTCAGTATGTTCTGGTCATCCAGCTATACATCTAACACTTTATCTAAGCTCATTGGACCAGGTAATGCTGATTTCAAGCTGTTGTTTGTCTCTAGGGAGGCTTGAAAGACTAGCTCTCTTCCAATTTGTCTCCAGACACAGTTTTTGAGACAAGGTCTCACTATGCAGTCCAGATTGGCCTTCAACTCATTATGTAGGCCAGGTTGGCCTCAATCTCATGGTGAGTCTCTTGCCTCAGCCTCCCAAATGCTGAGATTACAATCATATACCACCACATCCTGGTCCAAACACAATTTTGATGTATCTCATTTTAGAGAGTTCTCCCTTGAGGTCCCAGCCCCTCTCTGACTACCTGTTAATTTCTATCTAACTTGGCTATCTATAATATAACCTCAAATATGTTTGGAAGACAGATGAAATCAATTCCCTGCTTATACCTTTTAAAGACCTTTCTTTTACTGTTGAGAAACTCCCAAGTCTGACTTAACATCACCTACAAGGTCCTTAGGGGCTGAAGAGATAGCTCAGGGGGCTGGGGAAACATCTCAGCAGCTTAAGTGCCTGCTTGGCAAGCACAAGGTCCTGACTTCAATCCCTCGTACAAAAAAAAAAAAAAAAAAGATCCTGAGGTCTCTGACCCTTTTCTTCCTGTCTACCCTCAAGTAGCCAACCCTTTCTCTCATTAGGCTCCACCCCTTTCATCCCCTGATTTCCCAGAGCTCCTTTTCTCCTGACAGCTTTTGCACAGGCAACGATCTCTGCTGGAATGCTTTCACCAGTCTTTGCTATTCATCCTTCAGATCTCAGCTTAAATGTCACTTCCTCGGATGAGATCAGGCCTCCCTGTCATTGTGCTCCAAATAGCCTATTTTAATTACATCCTAGGGTACTGGCAGATGAGGTTAGTAATCATAGAGAATGGCAAAAGTCCAAAGAGACTGAGGATGATCTAATATTATTTTGCTTTTCAAAAATGAGAAGAAAGTGTATTTCAATAATCATATCAAAGGCAGGTAAGGTTCTAGAACTAACCATTAACAAGATGGGTTTGGACTGGGAATGTGATTCTTGCTTAATTTTTAGGAGGTCCTGAACTTTCTCCCCAGTATGGCCCCAAAAATTAGTTTTCATCACAGTGGGAAGGAAAAGGTGATTATTAGGGACCACAATGGGTTTATTGAAATGTAGATCAGCTTTCAAGATTTTTTTTTTAATCTTTCAAGATTTTTTTTTTTTAGCTTTCAACACTTAGAAGAAATTAGGCCCAGCCAGACCCAGTCCTAGCCCAGGTCCGGTGAGTGTGTGGAGAGCTTCCTGCTACCCTGCGCCGGCGGGACCAGTCCCAGCCCAGGCGCAGTGT
>NW_004524686.1:5959809-5968897 GCF_000260255.1 Octodon degus | reverse complement strand
TCCAAGTCAGAAAGGGTGATGGTGCAAGGTCCTGGTAAAGGAAAACTACTGACATCATGGCATCCAGAAAGCAAAGAAAGAAGAGAGGAGCCAGGACAAAAATGCTCCTTGTGACCTACTCTTCAGACAAGACCATACTTCTGAATAGTACTCAACAATGAAACCCTCAGTGAATTAATCCAATATGAGTATATCTACCCCTCCCCAATCCAATTATGCTTCACAAATTTCCACCTATGAATACATGCTTTGGTGGGATATTTTAGATCTATGCGGTAGCAGAGATCTTCTAAAATCCTGTCCATATGAATGGGGGAATGAAAACTGATAAACTTGTTCAATTTTAGAATTTGGGAAATTCTAAAAGTGTTATTTATAAAGTGCCACAGAGAAGGAGCAATGCTGAACAAAAGTAATGAGTTTATGATGAGATTTTTGTGTGTGTCTTTTTGAGTCAGGGTTTTGCTATGTAGTTCAAGCTAGCCTTAAACTTACTTTGTAGCCTTAAACTCATACCAATCCTCCTGTCTCAGGCCCCAGACTTCAGAGATTACAGGCATGTACCACCATGTCCAGCAAATGATGAGATTTTATGCATCAGCAATTGGACTTTTTGGTGCATTCATTCACCTACTCCCTCTCACAAGTGACTGCTGACTGCTCTGTCAAGTATCTCCTGATTTACAGTTGTGGAAAGGGCCGAGCTTCCTTTCTGTCCCAATTGCCCTACCTTTTAATATTCAATACTTCTTTGCTTCACCCTTTGTCTACCACACTACTATAATCAGTGGTTTATGCAAATCTTTCTAAATCAACCCTGGAATGAGAGAAAACATTCAACATGAAAAGAAAGATGAAACCCATCAAATAAAGTATCTACATGGTACATTTCATTAAAATTCAGAGTAAAGCTAAATCCTTTACTATTTGTATACATACATATAAATGACCCCAAATCACCCAGGCAACCAGCTAGAATATTGGAGTTCAAAGACACAATGGTTTTGTCATTCCTTACAAGAAGTTAATGAGCTCCTCTCCTGCAGAACACTACTAAGACTATGATTGGTAATGTCTCAACCGCTGCTCAGCTATAAGTAACAATTAATAATTAGACTGTTTTTCTGGTAACCATCATTCCTCCACTGCTGAAAAATCTCCTATCATTAATGACTACTGCAATTTACCATGGGGAAGGCATATTGCCAGTGACCTTGAATCTGCAGGAAGTTTAAGCCACCTTAATCACTGTGAGTCTCTGGCAGGCCTTGAGTGGAGCCAGCCTCTCCTTAACATCATTATCCAAATAGAATCAGCTTAAATGGTAGGACAATCACAAAAGGGTAGAGTGTGTTTATGGGCCAAACTGCCAGTTTTCTCTTTTCTCTGTAAGTAGTGGATCATTAGGTTCCTTACCTCTTTCAGGTTGCTTCCCTAAATTATTTCTGACCCCATGAGAAACCAAGTGTTCACTAAAGCAAAGGAGTCTTGAGACCTGCCTAATTTTCCATTTTAGGGATGGTGCTTTCAGATGGTGTACTACAGAATCCCAGATATCAGCAATGTTGTATTTAACAGAAGGATGTGAAACTACTTCATTTTTCTTTCTTTTCCCCCCACTTCTCCTTTCTTCTTGTCCTTCTCAATCTTCTCCTTCTTTTCTTCCTCTTTCTCCTCCTCCTCTTCACACATGGTCTTGGTATGTAGTTCAGGTTGGCATTAAACTAGCTATTGTGCTTCAGGCCCCCAAGTGCTGTGATTATGCCCAGCTCGATTTTTTTCTACTTTTCTGTACTAGAGATTGAACCCAGGCCTTCTGCATGCTAAGTGATTGAAAGTGGAATTGGCAAGCAAAGACTGAAATTACTTTCTATTTCACCAAGTCTTCTTTATGAGTCACAGTTCTCCAGAGAAACAGAATCAATAGGAGGTGTGTGTGTGTGTGTGTGTGTGTGTGTGAGAGAGAGAGAGAGAGAGAGAGAGAGAGAGAGAGAGAGAGAGACTATAACTATTGGAGACTTCTCAGTTTGCCCCAGGCAAGCTGGAGAACCTGAAAACCTGAAAAACGACAGTGTAATTCAATCTAAGTTCGAGGGGCTGAGAGTCAAGAAATATATCTCCTAGCCCAGAATCAGTAAACATATCCCCTGGGCAGGAGACAAGTAACTCAGCTTTAGGAGAGAGAAGAATTTATTTTTCTACCTTTTAGATTTTTCCACTCAAGCCCTCAACAGATTCAATGATTCCTGTCTACATTGAAGAGGGTGGATCCACTTTAATCAGTCTACCCATTCAAATGTTCATCTCCTCCAGAAACATCCTTACAGATATGCCCAGAAATTGTGTTTTACAAGTTATTTGAGCATCCCTTTGCCCCATCAAGTTGACAGATAAAATTACCCATTACAACATAGTTTCTCTTTTCTGTGATTCTGTCTCCTCTTTGTTTTGACTATTGTCTTCTACTTTCCATTTAACATGCTGTTCTGACTGCAATTATTTAGTTCAAAAATCCACGTGGTTCTCTAGTTCTTTCTCTACAGTCTTTGTATCTCTTATTGAAAATTCAAGAAACCAAATCTGATGGCCGACTAATAGACTTTTCAAGCACCATGTGTCTAATTTTGATTCATTCAACGATGATTAACAGAGTTGAGTCTCATTCTGTCCTCCCATAACTATGAACATTCTCGGTTAAACCCACACAGAGAGTTCAGGGCCAGGCTGAACTAGTGAGACTGTCTTAAAAAATAAAAGAGGCCCTCAGAGCTGCCTCACATACCTAGTCACGACCATATCCACTAGGGAAGCGTGACCCACTACATATTAAACTCCGTAGGTCAAGTTTGTCTCTCCTTTTTGTTGTTGTTGTTGTACCAGAAATCAAACTCAGGATGTTGCACTTGTCAGGCAGGCATTTGTAACACTGAGCTATATCCCCAGCCTAGTCACTCCTTGTGTTGTGAGGAGGTGTTATTGTAAGAGATGGAGTAGGAAGGGTAAGTCCCTACTTTCCTAGTATTTTCCTTATTTTTCTGTTATTTTATTCTAGCTATTTTTAAGATGACAACAAATTTCAAGTGTATTATTTTCCAAGGGATACCATAATGAAATCCTACAAACTAGATGCTTCTCACTCATACTTATTGTCTCATATTTATGAAGGCTAGAAATCTTATATCAAGGGTGTAAGGAAGGCCATACTCCTTCTGAAGGTGCTAAGGAAGGATATGTCCTGGACATTTCTCCTGGAGTCTGGTATTTCTTGACTCATTGAAACAGAACTCCAATACTCACATAGCATTCCTCTATAGCTGTTCATATCCAACCATTCCATTTTTATGACACAATTAATATTGGATTAGAGACTTACCCTACTGCAGAATGACCTTGCCTTAATTTATTACATCATTAGTGACAGTCCCCCAAATAAGGTCACACTCTGGAGGAGTTTAGGGTATCAATAGATGAATTAGGGGAGATACAATTTAACCTATAATATCAACACAGTCCATCACTTAATTTTTTTACTTTTATTAATACACATTTTCCATACATACTGATTATAGTCATTGAGAGGAGTTGATACATGTACATGACACAATGTAATTCTTTTTACTTCCCCTTTCTCTCCCCTCTGTCTACCCTACATCCATCTCTTGGTCCCCTTCCCATTCTCCCTGTTAAAACACCTGTTAGATCTTATTTTGACATTGAATTTGATAGATAGTTTTGCAGAATATGTAAGCAGGATACTTTCAACAACTCTACTGTGCTTTTCTGCTGGTTTATGGAAAGAAGCAGTTGATGCTTTAATTTGTTTTGTCTCCTTTTTTCAATTGTTTGTACTTTTTCTCTTCTTAATTTGTTATGCATTTCTTTTTCCTTTTTTTTACAATTTTACATGCATATGTCTGGTAATATAAATGCATGTATATATTTGGTAATAAACTGGTTGAAAAACAACACTATGTATTATAACAAATACTGTGAAATTCATATTACTTTGTTAAGTGAAAATCTGTATCACTTATAATTTTTTCTGCTTTAATTCTAATTTGCACTCTCTTTAAAAAAATAAGTAAAACATCTGTTAGACAATCTCTTAGCTTAGTTTCTTCTCATATTTGACTACTTTTTACAACTGTTTTCAGTGTGGGTGGTTGTGTGATAGACATTCTGAAGCTTTGTATGATTCAGTAAAATTTGATTCATCGTACCTGTGGTATGACAGAAGTGTACAAAAAAGGTGAGATTTAGAAAAAGAAACTACGTAACAAAACCTGGCACATATCAAGAACACATGGGATGTCATGATCACAAGAAAAGCTTTGTCCCTTCTGTTCAGGCTCAGCACATTGTCAGTGAACAGGAAGGGTGTTTGGGGGAGCCTAGCTGTAACATAAATGCAAGTTGAAGCTCCAGAAAACCATAACTCTCCAGTTTGGACTTTTATTGTTTAGGTCATGGTAACAGTGATTTTTTTTTAAAGTGGCCTGAATTAGAGTTTAGTTCTCCAGGCTAGTTTGCTGGTAATCCCCTAGCTTGCTAATTAGAATGATTCCTATAATAGCTCTTGCAGCCCATCTTTAATTTTTAAATACTTATGTGATATGCTCATATTGTCTCTTATAGTAAACATAAGAGACTGGCATAGAAACTTCCATTTTGACAACTGCAGGGAAACTAAGCTTTATAAAACACTTGTTTACACAACAGCAACATATTCCTTCTTAAACTAGTATCACTTTCAAAAGTTGACTATCTTTATTGCAATAACTTATATGTCACTAATCCTCACTTGAGCAGCTTTGTGTCATTTAGATGAACATGTGGAAAATAAAATAAAAATTCTTGTGTCTCAGTTTGTAGCCAAGCAACTCAACACTGATTTTTTTCCCCTGTGAAATGGCAGAGGAGGTACATTTATGGTAGATATGGTGAACTCACAGTATATCCAGGGCTCCATATTACAATCATGTATTACATGCATTCTCATTTTTTCTTTTCCTCTTTCTAGTTACCTGCTTTCTGGTCATTGCACTACAATATTTGAAAATAGTCCATAAAGCTCCATAATTGTTATTATCAGCATTTCTGTTGTTCAGAGAAAATGACTTTGTAGTTCTCTCATTTATTTTTAAAATATTTTACACACATATAAATACATATATAATGCACTCAAGACAATTTATTTTCTCATCTTCAACAATCTTTTCAATGTGTTACTTTGATTTAGGCACAAAAGTGGTAACTCTAAACTAGTAATACTGTGTAAGTTCTTAAATATAAATTATCATTAGTCCTTACTTATTTCAAAGATGACTTGTTTTAGGCATTATGTAAATAGTTGCAAAACTAATTAATCATGCTTAACCCTTAGTTTCTAAGATTTCAGCAGTACAAGAATAATTGTAGGATGTACAGGTATGTTGTAGTTAAGCAGAATTTGGCTGTTGCTCTTATTTTCCTTCCAGCATTGTCTGTAATTCTTAGGGGTTGTCCGCAATGAGGCAGGAACTATTCAAGAGTGGGATCTGAGGAAGCTTGATCCCATCTGGCGTATGCTCAATATTATCCTTACCACAGTGTCACTTGTAGCTCATCCCCTGCCTTTGTTAGTGTGCCCTTTTGCTAAGTGAGTGTTCTTCCAGCTTTCCAAAGGCCCAGTCCCACAGGAAAATGGAAGCATTCTTTGCAGCTGCACACTTATTGAGTTTCTTGCAAAAGAATGTGACCAGAGACATATTTGAAATCTGGTCTTTTAGCAGATCTTCTGTTCTAAAGATGTTCAAATGAAGTGTTTTTTTTTTCTTTTTAAAAAATTATTAACCTGAGTATGTTTTTTATATTAAGTCCCTCCTTCCCTCCCTCCCTTTCTTCCCCCACACCCTTTTTCTTTCTTTTTTTAAATTCTTTCTCCTTTCTTTTTTAAAAAATTCTTTTCTGATTTACAGTACACACATTTTTCTTACATATTCTCATACTTCTGTTATGGGTGTGCCCCCATTAGTGCACTTAGAATTTTGCATATTGAATGAGCTCCAAATATTCTGTAGACTCTTATTCTATAATTAAGTGTGGTTTAAAAAGGGACATACATACTCACATAGATAAATTGTTCTAAAGATGTCATTTTCATTGGTTGTCACTAGTAGTTAGTCATTTTTATTAGACATTAAAATTCATAGCTTTTAAAGTATTACATGTTTCTAGGCTGCAAATGGGAAAGACAATAGAGCTTAGATTATTTGGCTTTGCCTACCAACATCTGCTGAATTTAAATCCAACACTACACAATTCAACTTTCAGTGTTTTCCAGGCTAGGTCAGGTTAGCTCAAAAATCATCCTAAATATGAAGCCAGACTGTGGAATAAAATTGCAGTTTTGATATTAAAAGCTTAGTTTTACATTCTTTAATTAATTGAAGTTTTATAAACAAAAATAATTTAAACAAAGCAAATGTAATAAGTTGAAGAGACAAGAGGAATTTGAACACAGACTAGATAATTGTTTTTAAGGAATTATCATTAATCTGTAGGTGCAAGGATGGCATTGTTTATGCATTTTCAAAAGCCATTATCATTTAGATACAAATGGGAGCCAGAGTGGCTAGGAATATAAATGAAACATGGTTAGTCCTGTAGAGAAAAATGTTGCATTTGAAAAATGATTGTATGGAGGTTCATTATACTACTTGTTTTACTTTTGTATACATTTGAATCATTTAATGATAAACAGTTTAAAAACTTGATTAGAATACTTCTTTTTGTAAATTTTAAAAAGACTAGGCTTGGCTGGGCATGGTGGTACATATCTATGATCACAGCTACTTAAGAGGCTGAGGCAGGAGGATTGCAACTTCGAGGCTGCCTTGGATAAGTTAGTGAGACCCTCACAAAAAAGTACCAGAGATTTAGTGTAGTTCAGTGGCAGAACGCTTGTGTAGCAGGGTCCTGGTTTCCATCTCTAGCGCAAAGCAAAACAAAATGAAGCAAAATGACTATGGTTTTCTAAACCAAAATAATCTGTGGGAGGGCCAGCCAAATAGCTCAGCATATTAAAGTGCCTGCAAGCAGGTGCTGGGGCCAGGTGTTCAATCCCCGGGCCTGCCATGCAGGCCCCGCCCCCAGGGGCGTGCTGAGACAGCAATTGAGACTGGGCGTGGTGGTGCACACCTGTAATCCCAGCTCTTGCCACGCTGTAAACAGGTGGATCACTAGGAGTCCAATCTAGTAGTGACACCCTGAACACCTTGTAGACCCTTCCTTAAAAAATACAAAAAAAAAAAAATAATAATCTGTAGGGACTGGGGAAATAGCTCAGTGAAATAAATGCCTGACAAGCACAAGCACAAGGTCTAGAGTTCGATCCCTGATATATATATATATATATATATATATATATGCAAAATAATCTGTAATTTATTCCTTTACAGTTTGTATTTTAAACATAATATGATTCGGAAATCAAGTTGATAGCTCCCACATTTTGCAAAAATTGGATATAGCATCCCTTAAAATTTTTCTGCATAAGCAACTGTACTGTGCCATCAGTAAATTTTAAGATGACCTCATCAGTGCAGACCGGGAGGAACTACCTCTGCAGACACAGAGGCCATGTGGAGGCCAGCTATGAATGCACACCAGCATATTTATATGCCTATGGCACAGTAGGAGAACAGGTCAAACCAATTTCAAGTCAAGTATGAATTTTTCTCGCACCAATGTACTGAGTGATCTATAAATAATCAACCCTCTAGTACCTGAAAGTGAGAAGGGAGTACATAATAAAAGACTGAGAATGGGCCATCCGTAGATTCCAATTTGTTCATTCAGTTTCTAGATGCAATCTTACTTGATGTGACAGAGCCTCAGTTTACTCATATAATCCCCCATACTGGGAAATAATTGAAGCAAAGTATGTGGAGGAGGAAAAGTGTTCACTAAGTAGGTCAGGCTGTTGAGGCTTTGCATATATTCAAGCAGGCTGGAACCATGACTAAGCTATAGCCAAGCCTTTGGAATGTGGCCCTTAAAATGTTCTTATGTTAGGGTCAACCAGATGGCTCAGAGGATTAAAGTACCTGCTTAGGCAGACACGGGAGCTGAGGGTTCGATCCCCAGCCTGCCTTGCTGGGCCTGCCCCTGAGGCGCACTGAGATGGTGAATGAGATTGGGTGTATCTCAGCGGATTAAAGCACCTGCAAGCAAGCACAGGGGTCGGGGTTAGATCCCTGGGCCTGCCATGCGGCCCTGCCCTTGGGGCACACTGAGATAGCAATTGAGACCAGGCATGGTGACGCACACCTGTAATCCCAGCTCTTGGGGGGCTGTAAACAGGCGGATCACTAGGACTCCGATCTAGTAGTGAGACCATGAACACCCTGTAGACCCTTCCCTAAAATATAAAATAAATAAAGATTTTCTAAAGTTTTCTAACATAGACTAATATCATGGAGCTCCACATGTGGTGCTACTGGCTGGACCCTCACTTTAGATGGAAGTCCCTGGATACAGTGGTGTTAGAAATGGCTACAGAAATTTCTCCAGCTTAGCCAAAACCAAGCATGCAGAGTGTATGCATTTGTTTTGGCTGCATAATTAAATACCATAAAGTGAATGGCTTCTACACAGCAGAAATTTTTCACTATTCTGGAATCCACAGAGTAGCATCAGACTCGGCGTCTGGTGAGGATCAGCTCTAAGGTTTCCTGAGGGAGCTTTTGTCTGTGTTTCACATGGCAGAATGGCCACTAGTGCCATTCAGGAGAGCTCCATTCTGTTGCTCCAATTCTTTGCAAGGGCTCCATCTAATATCATCATAGAGGATACCATGTTAACCACATGAATTTTGGGAGTACACAAATATTCAGAATGTAGCACATACATATGTCTAATAAGCTCTGAGCACTACAGAAAAGCATAATTTTAAACAGTGGGAACAGAACATAAACATTAAAACATTGGGCGGAACATTTTGGCCCTAACCTTCTAAGGTCAATTAAGACTCAGGACATATGAGGACTTGTACTGTAACGTCATGTACCTCAGTAGTGTCCCAAATTTTCTGATCAAGAAGATTATG
>NW_004524686.1:5958650-5959709 GCF_000260255.1 Octodon degus | reverse complement strand
AAAGCCCAGGCTCTTCTGTATTCTTTAAAATGTATGACATTCATTAATCAATGATTTTATTTTGCAATTGTTCAAATTTTAAAAAAAAAGAAATAGCAATGAGACAGTTTCAAAACAGGTTAGTAAGACAGTTACAATAATTAATACATTGCATATTGTTGTCTTCATAGTAGTTATTCATAGTACAAGATGCAGGAATGATATCTCGTCTAACCACTATTTGTTCAAAACTTTCCTCTCATTAAACTAAGAGAAAGTAGCTGTATATCAATGTGAATTATTAATGAAGGTATGAAGGTCTATTATTAAGGAAAGACCCCCTAAGCTGAGATGCAGGAGACATCAATTCTTATATCTGGTTTCGCCTTGGACAGATAACACCCACTGGCCCTTATTTACCCCATGTGAAAATAAGAGTATTGAACCACTCATTAAATTGTTTTTACTGAAATTTTAGGATTATACACACCATTTTAAAGCAGATACGATTTCACCTTTCCAACTAGCAATATTTAGATTGTGCTAAGCAAAGGGTGCTAAGTCTCTAGCCAACTCATTGGCTATTTTCTGTGAATAAAAGTAGATCTGTTCTTCAGGTCATCTCCCCTAGGCATAACAAGCAACCATATATGTTACTTAAAGTTCTATCCACTAGTAAGATTTCCCTCTTTTCCTTGTCTTTTAGGGACATTCAATAACAGAATGTAGTGTCACATTGTCACTGTCTTTCAGATGTTGCCAGCTTAGATGTATAAACTTATGTTTATACCACCTTCATATGATCCTTTTTGTGGCCTTCGCACATTTTGTCAGAGGTAATTCATCATGAAGTGCTGTTTGAGGCAAAGGAAGCAGTATGGCAGGAGGAAGCAACAGGGAAGGAGTCCGGATTATCTGCTCATTAAACTAATTTATGCAGTCCTAGCCCAGGTCCGGTGAATGTGCGGAGAGTTTCCTGCTACCCTGCGCTGGGGGGACCAGTCCCAGCCCAGGCGCAGCGTGGGCCGGACCCTCTCCCAGCCCCTCGGGCCGCCCCACACCACTCTGCCGTACCTCCCC
>NW_004524686.1:5954846-5956785 GCF_000260255.1 Octodon degus | reverse complement strand
ACCACTAAGAAGAATATATGCAGTGTATTATTTGTTGAAACTGTACTTCCGATTTGATTTGAAACTGTCTCATTGCTATCTGTTTATCAATAAAATTTTGAAAAAAAAACACTGGGCAGAAGTGTAGCTAGGTGGCAGAAATGCTTGCCTACCATGTTCAAGGCCCTGAGTTTCAGCCCCAGAACCACTCACACACACAAATTGAAAAATAATCTTTAGGAGCTGGAGGCATAGTACAGTGGTTGAGCATTTGCTTTGGGTTAAATCCCTAGCACCACATATAGCTCAGTAGTAGAGCAATTGCCTGGCATGCACGAGGCCCTGGTTCAATCCTCAATCTCTAGTACTACAAAACCAAACCAAACCAAACCAAACCAAAACAAAACAAAACAAAACAAAACAAACCAACAAACTCCACTGGATGAGTACTTGCATTGAGAGCTAATCCAAAGGAAGGAAGAGTCCAGGATATCCATGATACAATTCCTCTTGGGCTTGTGTGTGCATGTATTTTAGGTATCCCATTCAAATAGTTATAGATAATTCAAAAGAGCCACATACCTCTAAAACACAATTATAAACACAGGAGTAATTTGCTATTTAAAGCATTTAATAGAAATTTTAAAAGAAATTGTCTCAAAGATGGATAGGTCCAATCTTGACTGTCATCGAAGGTAGATTTCCTTCCAGTGTCTTACGTGATGGCAACCATAAAATAATTGGTATAAATTTGCTCCTTTGCAGTTGGATTTTATTCTTATTGAGTCTTTAATTATTGTGAGGCACATTTGGGAATAAATCACTGCTCGTTATGTTAACAATAATGGTTATCTCTCTATCACTGTCATCATCACTGTAATCAGTCACATTACTGTTACTCACATCAGCAAGGTATGCATGGCCCTGGGAATCTATTTGAAAAAAGGTCTTGGAAAGAGACATTATTTCATTTGAAAGAGGAAGGTATCCTGAATTTGTCTCCTTTTCTTCAGAAGTGCGGGCTGAAGTCTCAGAAGTACGGGTTGAAGTCTCAGAAGTTTTGCTAGCAAGGCTTTTCTCATTATATTGACAAGTTGGGTCTGATGGGGCTTTGGATACAATATCTGCCTCTCCTATACTCCCTGAGACTGCTAGATAATGATTTTCAGGTGGCTTGTCCAGTTTCATTGGCTCAGGTGGCAACATTTGATTTTCTGGCTCAGGTGACTCAACTGGTCTACCTACAGATTGCAGACTTTCTCCCAAAGGTGTCTTGACTGACTTAGCCGGACTGACCAGTGCAGCTCGCTTACGTGCATAAGCTAGTTTGTGTGTCTTTTTTAGTTGTACCCTACATGACTTTCTCAGGTATGATGAGTTGATTAATTCTGTAAGACTTGATGATATGAATAAATTTCTAGAACTTGATTGCTTGATTAACTTATTTGTACTAGATGACATGAATGACTTTTCTGGACTTGAAGGCTTAGATAAATTGCATATATTAAATAGCAGGGCTTGTTTATCTGGACTAGAAAGATTCAAATCTATTGTCTTGGATTCTTTGAATAGCAGTATAGATGTATAGGGTAATTCATCTTCCATACCTTCTTTATTGACCCTGAAAAAACGGAAACCTTGAAGAGCAACAATTTAAAACAACACAATTCTGTTACTACCATAAGAAAATGTAAACAACTATGGTGCCTTAGAATTTTACTGTTCTCCCTCCCCCCTCCATCTCTCTCTTTCAACACTGGGCACATCATGTAACTTGGTAGTGTCCCAAATTTTCTGATCAAGGAGATTATGGGGCCAAAAAGGAAAGTGATCGATGATGTAGAGTGTGCCTAAGGAGAGTCACATGGAGAGAAAACATTCTCTCAGCCTTTCACAGGGAGCACATTGGCCAAGCAATGGCCGTGACTCATCCACATGGATGACACTGACAAAGGTTCTA
>NW_004524686.1:5946496-5950006 GCF_000260255.1 Octodon degus | reverse complement strand
GGGCCAAAATGTTGGCTTTCCTTGCAGCACTCCTTTTTCTCTAATTCTTTTATAATAGTACCAAGGAAAAAGAAATACCTTGGAATTAATCAGCTGAGTCTTGAGTAGGGGAGCTTTGACTAAAATTGACAATGCATTTGAGAATATTTAAGAATGTGCATAATTTAAATAAAAGTATCCACATACAAGAGGTTGACAATGTTTTACAAGTTTAAGATCAACATTTAATAACGTGAACGATAATGAAACTGCCCCTGTATGTATATGCATATGCATCACATACTTTGCATTCTATTTCTTTCATTGAAAACAATTTTTTAGTACATGTTTGTGAGACACAATGGCTACCTGGCTTGTGCGGAGTCAGTACACTTATATAACATGATTTATTCTTTCTTCATTCCCTTCCATCCATCTTCCTCCCCTCATCCCTTGATCTTTTTTGCCTTTGCAAAAATTCTCCCTATTTATTCTTATCTACCTTTTATTCTGCTATTTTTTATATTTTTGGGCTTCTCACATAAGAGAAGCCATGCCGTTTTTTTTTTTTTTTCCTTTTTTTCTGGTAGTGTGGACTGAACCCAAGGCATGCATATAAGCTACGTTCCAAGCCCTTTTTTATTTTTAAGGCAGGGTATCACTAAGTTACTTAGTTCTCAAGACTGGGCTGAAACTTGCAAACCTCCTGCCTCAGCCTTCCAGAATGCTGCTATTACAGTCATGTGCCACTATTTCCAACTTGTACTCTTAATTAAAAAGCATCATACTGTTCTGTAGTTGTAGTACTTGCCTAGCATGCATAAGGACCTAGATTCAATCTATAACCCCACAACCACTAAATAAATATATACATACTTACATTGTTTCTTTGGGAGCTTCAATTATGCAATTATAATGAATCATGTAAAAACAGATAGAGAAAAAGGCAATCAACATAATACCAGTTAGTACTTTGATTAGGCGATTCCTAAAAGGGTTCAGGGGTTCCTTTGAAGAATCCGGAGGCTCAAGAGTCCCTACAAAGAGATCATATCACCAGAAAATATTAGAGAACCAAGTTTTCAACCACTTTGATAGTGGTGTGCTTGAAAGATCAAAACAAAGGTCTCTTCATTAATTTGTCTTTTAAGTTTTGAAACTGGGTCTCTCTATATAGTCCAGGCTAGCCTTGACCTCTCAGTGATCCTCCTGCCTCAGCCTTCCAAATGCTGCGATTACAGGTATGCACTTCCATACTGAATATTAATGATTTTTCAGGCCTTAAATTTGCACTATATTTTTTCTTTATCTATATGTCTAGTTACAGTCTATAATTAAATGATGAGAGGCATCTCTACCTGCTCCATGAAATCACTTGTGTTACCCCTGCATTATGTTTTGTTCACCATAGTACCAAGGTTTTGTAGTCTGTATGTTGTGTATATGTGAGTAGAATTACCTGTGAATGTGTATGATAGAAAAGGGAATAGGAGAAGAACTAATCCTTGTTAAAAGTTACTGTTTGGTCAAGAGTGATGACGTATATCTTTTAGTCCCAGATACTCAGAAAGCTGAGGTGGGAGGATCCCTTGAGCTCAGCAGTGTGAGACCTACCTGGGCAACAGTAAGATTTCTTGTCTCAAAAAACGAAAACAAAATCCTACTCTTTGGTAAGTTCTGTGTCCAACTCATTTACATTGTGTTATCTAATTTGGTTAGGGGATTTGGTGGAAAAAGAAAGTAAAGGAGACTCGTTCTCTGTACTCTAGAGGATTATATTTAGGTAAGGTTTTTCACACAGAAATAAAAAAATCACATGTTATGCTAGAAATTCTACTACTATTACTACTACCACCACCACTACTACTACTACTACTACTAGTAGTAGTAACAGATTGTGTTTTAAATTAAATACTTGAATGGATAGTATAACTTACATATTTTAAGATAAGATACATACCTGTAGTAGAAGATTCATTAGTTGTGTTTACATTTAAAGATTTAGTTGCCCAAATGGACAAAAGTAGGACATAAATAAAAAGATTCATGTCTACAACCTCCCTCCAAATGTTTCCTCTCCTCAGGTAACTGCTGTGCTTTGTGTGGTCTAGTATGTTCTAGGGCTTTGTGACATCACTGTCATACTGCATCATAGTCTGACAACATAAACATTAGATCTTTGTCTAAGTTTTATCAAGTAACTTTTAATGATTTATTTCATTTTCATATCAGATACTCTATCAAATTTAAAAGAAGAAAATTGAGGCACTGTTAATTACAGAAGGAACACATAGTGCACAGAAGAGGAAATGGGAAATTAAAAAGGTATTTAGAGAAATCAAAGAAACATTTCTCCATATTAAACAGTAAGAAGGCACTTAACAGCCTGCCAGAAATGGAGTGCTTGTGTCTTTCCAAAGTTCATCTGCTGAATTTTTAATTAATTAATTTCTTTATTCATTGATAACTCTAGAGGCTGCAAGTCTGAGATCAGAGAGTCAGCAGGATTCGGTTCTGATGAGTACCTTCTTCTAGGTTGCAGATTTCCTTAGGGAAAGGAATAAGAAGGGCTATTGGATATGTTGGATTTTACTAGATGGCCTTATAGCTATTTGTCATAAATATACGGTATACTTCAAGTTAGGGGGGAAAATGAAGCAGTAAATGGTTTGGAGATCATCAGTGCTATCTCATTGTGGGGAGGTATCATCTTGATTTCAAGAGGACAGAAGACCTCTGCTAAAAGCTAGACATGGAACTGCTGAGTGGCTATTTTTCTGCTGGGGTGGCTGATGAACTACATTAGTCTAGTTCACACCTAGATTAATCTCCTTCCTGAAAGGTCCGTCGGGTACACCTGTAGTGTTTTCTGATTATACATCCGCATTTCTGCAACATGAATAGGTGGAATTTTTTCAAATTTTTACATTCTATGTCCTTTTTTGCTCAATAATTGCATGTGTTGTTTGTATGCTATCCTGTCTATAATACTTTGTTACGAATGTCTGAACTACAAGACACCACCTTGTAGTAGTGGTTCTTGTCTTAAATGGCAAAAGAATTATAATCCGGGGGCATAAGTCTTATTTATGAATGTTTTCATGTTCATTTTTTTATTAGTTCCTTGACTTTTTTTGTGGTACTGGTGATTGAACCAAAGGCCTTTGTAAGAAAGGCTTGGCTTGTTTATTTATTTATTTATTTATTTATTTATTTATTTATTTATTTTGACTTTAAAACAGGATCTCACTAAATTTTTTGTGGTACTGGTGATTGAACCAAAGGCCTTTGTAAGAAAGGCTTGGCAACTTTATTTATTTATTTATTTATTTATTTATTTATTTATTTTGACTTTGCAACTTTAGACAAATACTCCCTACTGTGGGCCAGACCTCAAGACAAACAAGTAAACAAATGCAGCCACACACTTCCCTAGGAATGGACTTCAGAGATTGATAGTCTACGTAGGTATCCATCACCTTAAAAGAGCCTCAAAGAGTCACTGACCCAGCCCCTAACAGGAACCTGGTT
>NW_004524686.1:5942552-5943680 GCF_000260255.1 Octodon degus | reverse complement strand
TATTTTGAAAATAGGCATAAATAATTATATAATTCTTATGCTTACACATAAGTCCAGAAATCTAACCATATACAATCTTGTAGAAGGACAGTCCCACAACATTCCTTTTCCTGTCTCCTGCCTTCATTCACCACCGCCTTCTTTTTGAACAATCATCTACCAAAGAGACAGCATGGCAGCAACTGGCATATCATGACAAGCAGCCCGTATGCAGAAGACCAGAATGACAGGCACTCAAAACATGAAATTACTGTTACAAATTGCCATCTTCATTACAGTTGCTTAGTTCACAGGTATCAGTATGTATAGTTAATCAGGGTGAGAATCCTTCCAGTTAACTGCTAGAATCAAAAGTCTTCTGGAGATTCTCAGGATCATTGCCTTGCCCTTCTTCTACATATAACTGTATGGCTTGTCACTGTCATGTTTCCTAGCTCTTCTCCTTTCCCTCTCTTAATTATTTAGTCCTCAAGTTCTTGCTTTCCTTTTAGTTGTATTATAACTTTCTGTTTGTATTTCTTCTTTTGAGTTCTTATACTAGGGAAACTATACGGTATTTACACATGTGAGTCTGGTTTATTTCACTTATGAGTATATGTTCAAGTGGCATCCACTTCAATATAAAGGCTTCGAGTTTATCATTCTTTATAGCTGAGTAATACTCCACTGTATAAAAATGCCACATCTTTTTCAACCATTCCTCAGGTGATGGGTATCTTGGTTGCTTCCAAGATTTGGTTATCACAAATTGTGCTGCTATAAACATAGGCACACATATATCACTATGAATGATGTTTTCAGATCTTTCAGGAAAATTCCCAGTAGAGGAATAGCTGGCTTAAATGGGATTTTCAGTCTTAGTTTTCTAAGGAGTCTCCACACTGATTTCCATAATGGTTGCACCAGTCTACATTCCCACCAGCAGTGGAGAAGTGTTCTTTTTTCCCCACAGCCTTGCCAACGTTTGTTGTTGATTGATTTCTTTATGATAGCCATTCTTTCTGGGGTGAGATGATATCTCAATGTGGTTTTAATTTGCATTTCATGGATGGCTAGTGATGTGGATCATTTTTTCATATATTTGTTCGATTCTTTAATTTCTTCCTCTGAGAAGTGTGTGTTCATCTC
>NW_004524686.1:5939523-5942452 GCF_000260255.1 Octodon degus | reverse complement strand
AATTTCTTTCGACGTGCAAAAACTTCTCAGTAAGAGCAGGTCCCAGTTGTTAATTCTTTCAAGTGTTTCCCATGCAATTTGATATTTGTTCATGAACTCTGCCTATCCCTACCTCTTCAAGTGTTCCTCCTACTTTCTCTTCCAGGAGATTTAGTTTTTCTGTTTTAATGTTTAGAACTTTAATCCATTTTGACTTTAGCTTAGTGCATGGTGATAGACCTGGGTCAAGTTTTAGTTTTTGGCATGTAGAGATCCAGTTTTTCTAGCACCATTTGTTAAAGAGGCTATCTTTCTTCCAGTGGAGATCCTGTTAACTTGGAAACTATGAATTTTGACTTTCTTAGTTCTTTTGGAGTATCAGCTGATAATTGAGTGCATATGAAATTCTAACAAGTTTTTTTTTATTGATCAAAAACACATGGACAGGGGTAGCCAAATAACTCAGAGTTTTTAAGTGCCTGCAAGCAGGCACAGAGGCTGGGGTTTGATCACTGGGCCTACCATGCCAGCCCCAGGCCCAGGGCATACTGAGAGGGCAATTGAGACTGGGCGTCGTGGTGAGTGCCAATAATCCCAGCTCTTGGCAGGCTGCAAATGTTAGATCACTTCGAGTCTAATCTACATAGTGAGACCCTGTAGACCATGTCCTAAATACATTGGAAAAAAAAAGTGGATATAGAGGTACCTTAACATATAACCTGAATACTTATCTTTTTTAGAGCTGTTACATGGTCAGATTATCTTTTTTTCTTTTTTTGGTGGGGCTGGGGATTGAACTCAGGCCCTTGCGTTTGGCAGGGAAGCGTTTATTCCACTGAGCCATCTCTGCTGCCCCTAATTAATTAGTTTTTGAGACAGGGTCTCACTATGGAATTCAGACCGGCCTTGAACTTACAATGTAGTCCAGGACTGGCCTTGAACGCACTGTGTAAACCAGGGCTGGCCTTGAACTCCTGGTGATCCTGAGTTCGGGAATTACAAGCATGAAGCACAACTCCTAGTAAAATAAAGATTCTATAATTATGAAATAAATAAAGTTTGCCTTTGTCTGCCTAGAGTAGCTGGATTCTGATATGTCCACCAATGAACCACACTACCTGTCGTTTGTCCCCTCATGTAAGCCCTGTCCACTGAATGTAGCCTGGTCTGTGGTTGGTGCTAATGAATAGAATGCTGCAGGAGGAATGCTGTGTCAGTTCCAGACCTAGCTTTTAAGAGGACTGGGACTTTCTGCTTCCTGTGTCTCTGCATAGTCTGCCATCCATATCCTCAGATCTTACCCAGATTTGGCCAATGGGAGAACAAAATCATCTGAGGGAAAATCTGTGTCTTTACTGAGCATAACATTTTTTTCTCTGTCATTATGTATTTCCTAAACAACACAGTGTAACAACCATGTGTATTGCATTTACATAGAATTAGGTATTATAAGTGATCTAGTGATGATTTACTATTACATGCAAACATTGCATCATTTTATTACTGGAATTTGGGGTTCTGTAGAGTCCTTCCAAGTCCTTGGTGTCTTGAATGAAGAATCAGATAGGACACAGAAAAATTGTAATGCTGTTTTACATCTGTCAAAGATAAGGAAAGAATTGAGCTCTACAGTCTGAGACCAGAGTGGGCCACTAAGAGAATTCACAGTAGCTGGAAGGGTAAAGAAGGTCCTTTGCATCCTTTAGATTGAGGTCATCCTATCAAAATCCTTCTTGAATTCATGGCCAAAAAATTGAAGATAGCACTTTCTGAATGGACCCAGGTACAGGGCTTGGAAACCGTACTCTGGGCCTAAGTCCTGAATTTCTGTGACTGCCAGGTCATGTCTATTTATTCTACTGGTTTACCATGCTGTAATCTCTTGTATCAATTTTATATAAGGGATTTGAGCATCTGAGGAATTTGGTGTCAGTAGGAGGTCTTATAGTCAATCCTCCACAGATAGCAAGGAACTTTACTCACTTCAGAAAACCCTGAACTAGTATGTACAGTGTCTAGCAACCCTTCTGCAGAGATCACATGAAGAGATCATGTGGACAGGAGAGTCCCCAAGACCATGTGGACAGAGCAGTCCTGCTGTACTAATGTTCCAGTCAGGCCTCCAAACCACTCTATTCCTAGAAACCACACAACAGCAATGGTGTGAAAGCATACTGGATCTTCATGGCTGAGTTCCATAAACCTGAAGAACTATGACAAATAATAAAATTGGTGATTGTTTTCAGCTACTAATTTTTTTTTTCCAGTGAGGAGTGATTTTTGAGACAGGGTCTCATTATGTAGTACAGATTGGCCTTGAACTCACTGTGCTGGCTTCCTGCCTCAGCCTTCTGAGTGCTTGAATTGCAGGCACACATGACCATACCCAGCTAGCTGCTAACTTTTACAGTGGTGTGTTATGCAGCGGTAGATAATCAAAGTAGAAATTGGTGTGTGACTATGAGGGCAGACAAAACAATCTAATGCATATAGCAGCTGCAAAAGCTGAAATGGCCTTATTTGAGTGAGGACTGGAAGGAAACATTCACGTTTGAGAGCTCTTAGCCCATAAGAAGGTGAAATACCTAGTTGGAATGGCTGCCTGGCATGGAGAAGGAGGACAGAAGCCCAACTTCTCAATATCCCAGTCAAAACTCCATACAATTTCAGCTCAATTGTTATCGTGTTATCTAATAGTGACTACATGAGATGCCCCAAGTGAGACCAGCCTAGCAACTTCCCAGATTAGATGTGAGACAGTAAAATAGTTGCTGTGATAAGCCATCAGGTTTCAACTGGTGCCTTTAAATACACATTAGGTAAGCTGAGAACCTCTTCTAGCCCTTGGCTTTCATTGTTCATCAACTGTTGCACCCCAAAAAGACCACATGTTCTTCTTTATAAATATACAACCAGGGCTGGTGAGATGGCTCAGTGGTCTAAAGCACCT
>NW_004524686.1:5925679-5939423 GCF_000260255.1 Octodon degus | reverse complement strand
TGTTTAGTGTGAAATTAAGCACAGTGTTTGGGTAGAGAAAGGTCAATAGGAAAGTATGAATTAGAAAAGAGACAAATTAGGGAGAAGAGATGGGATGGTTACTGAATCTGAGGCCTGGTTCAGTTCATCCATTCGCAATGGATGTAAGTGAATGAATTTATATTCTGATACATCCATTCGCAATGGATGTAAGTGAATGAATTTATATTCTGATAAACTATTTGACATCTAATTATTTCTTCATTGAAATTATTGTTTCTTGAATGATTGATGGAGTAAAATAAAGGAAGGCAAAGACAGCTCAGGAGTCTGACCTGATCAGTGAGGTCACTATTGATCTCATTTATTGAGATAAAAGATACAAGAGAAACTTTAGCTTTGAGAAAAATGAGGGAGGTAGAACTGAAAAGTTCCATTTGGAGCATGTAGAGGTTGAGGTTTCCATGTGACATCTAAATATGTAAGCTCAGGAGCCAATTAAGTAGATAGACTAGGAGTTCAGAACATGGGTTCTGGCTTAGAGTCACCAGCCATCTAGGAAAGAGCTTCTTAATGCTTTGTGCCATTGCAAGTCTGGGAAGAAAAATATTTTCTCAGAAAGTATTTTTTTTAATTTTATATATTTAGTACAGGGTCTCATCATACAGATCGGACTCTTAGTGATCCTCCCGTTTTCAGCCTCCCAAGCACTGAGATTGCAGATGTGTGCCACCACGCCCAGTCTCAATTGACATCTCAGTGCGCCCCAGGGGCGGGGCCAGCACTGTAGGCCAGGAATTGAACCCCTGGCCCCTGCATCTTCCTCATTAGGTTCTTTAATCAGCTGAGCTATTTGGCTGGCCCTCAGAAGGTATTTTTAAATAGATAAAATGAAATACACCAGATTACAAAGAAACCATGTTATACTGAAATATAGTTATCAAATAAAACTCTGTGATGAAATATGTATATATAATTACTGAGTCATTCACTAATGACATCTAAAGGCAGACCCAATAACTACTATAAACTGAAATAAAGATAAGCATGAGCAATATTTTGAAGTATCTCCAACAGTGGCAGTATATGAAAATATGTGTGATTTCAACTAATGACCAAGTCACAGACCCTAGTCATCCTGATTTATTGTCCATATTCATAATTGGGAGAAAGATTAAATTCTCATTAGAGATTAATAAAACCAAAAGTTTCCATCTTTATTTATTTGTGTTTAGTATCCCCAAATTGTATTCATGTACCTATATCAGAAACTCTATTTAGAAACGAATGGAAGCCCGTAGGAATGGAGGATAATGCAGCCAGGAGGACAGGGTAAGTGGGGAGAAATGGTCAAGGCCAAGCTCTAGGAATCTTAGTCATTTAAAGCTTAGGTAAATGGGATTGATCCAGCAAATCAAATTAAGAAGTGTTGGAGAGGTAGAGAAGGAAACCAGGAAATGAAGGAATGAGAGTTTCTCATGGTAAAGGAAGTAGCCAACAACAGTAAGTACTGTCTAAGTCAGATATGAACTGAAAAACTTAAAACAGATTTAGTAACAAAACTGTTACTGCTGATCTAGGCCACCAAGTTTCCATGGAAAGAAGGAAAGAAGGAGGAGAGGCCAGACTGAAGGGGATTGATGAGTACATGCTAGCGAGCTCAGAAAGTCAAGTGAGCTGGTATAAGCAACTCTCCCAAGCTTGACCACAAAGAGTGGTATGACAAGGTGGTTGCTGAGAGTGAGAATGGGGCTTTGTGGTTGGTTTGGTCTACCACAACACAGCATCCCAGGCTGGGTGGCTTGGAAACTACAGACATTTATTTGTCAGGGTGCTGGAGTCTGAGAAAGCCAAGATCAAGGTGGCAACAGATTCACTGTCTGCTGCGAGCCCCTTTTCAGTTTGAGTCCCTTCCTCTTTCCTGCTTTCGTACATGGGAAGAGGAAGTAGCCAGATATCTGGTTCCTCTTTTGTAAAAGCACTGATTCCATTCATTAGAATCTCATTCTTCTAACCTAATCACCCACTAAGGCTCCTGCCTCACTTTTATCACCTTGGGGATTAGGATGTTACAAAAAAATGGAGTAGTCATCTTTTGGGGTCAGCAAGATAACTCAGTGGTCTAAAACACCTGCTTAGGCAAGCTTAGCCGGTGCAAGGGACCACAGTTGGATTCCTGGCACCACATGCAGTGCCAGCCTTGCCCTCAGAGTGGGCTTAGCCAGCCAAAAAAAAGGAGGATTTCAACATATGAATTTGGGAGGGGGAAATTAACATTCAGTCCATTACTGGAGCCTAGAGAGGACATTTGCAAGATGCAAAAGACTAACTCAATGAAAACCTCATGGGTAAGTATATGGGGGAAATGTTGAAGTTGCCAGAGACAATTGGGATAAGTGACAGGGCTGGGCTCCTTACGGGGCAAGAAAGAATGCAAGGATGATACCATCACTGACTCCTCACGGTGGATAGGTGTAAAACAAAAGCCATGAGTCTGATACAGACCCAACCAAGATGGGGGTAGAGGTGGTAATGAAGAAACTGGAAGAAGGCATTTGAAGAATATCTGTCAGATGGCTACTTTCATAACAAACCAAGGGAACCATTTTTATTTTTTTAATTTTTTGTATTTTAGGGAAGGGTCCACAGGGTGTTCAGGGTCTCACTGCTAGATTGGACTCCTAGTGATCCACCTGTTTACAGCCTCCCAAGAGCGCCACCATGCCCAGTCTCAAGAGTCTTCTCAGTGTGACTGGGGGCAGGGCCAGCACGGCAGGCCTGGGGATCGAACCCCCGGCCCCTGCGCCTGCTTGCAGACACTTTAATCCGCTGAGCTATTTGACCAGGCCAGGAACCATTTTTTAAAAGAAGGTGGGGCAGATAGTTGAAAACAGCAGGAAAGATTTGAAACAGTGTGGAGAACAGAAAGACTAAAGAAACTGTTGGATGTGATACAGTTGGGAAATTTGCCTTTCTCTGGCTAATGAGAAAAATGTTTCCCATTAATGACAAAGCTATTTCTATGGTAGTTGATGTGTTCATTAAGTTAAAAATTAATCATTATAATGAGTACTGCTTGAGAAGTAGATGTGATCAAGGCTGCTACATAACAGGGCATTCAACTTGCAGAAGAGTTTTCCCTGATAACCATTTTCTGTCAATGTACTAATGGACCAGTATGTACTGTACAAGGACATGATTCATTGCACAGTTCTGAAGCCTATGTCCCTAAAGCAGAGGAAGCACAAAATCCTTAGCTTAGCACCTGCTCTGGTCTCCTTTTCTCTGGGCTAGCTCTGCTAGCCCTAGTTTGTGAATCACTCATGAACAAGGGCGGCCTACATGTAAGAAATTTCCCTGGAGAGAAGCATATGGATGACAGTGATGCAGCACTGGGGAAAACACGCTGCTTCCCCTCAAATGGGTTGAACATTTAAACTTTGTGTTGTATTGCTGGGAGTTACTTATATGCCATTTGCAAGTGTTTACTGAGGACTTGCTATGTACCATGGAGGCTTCAGTGGTAGAGACAGCTGGGAGGGACAAAGGGCATTAAAGACAAACAAACTGATAGATGTTAAAGGTGCCAGGAGGACTGAGGAGATTGGGTGGAATCTCATCAAGAGGGTCAGGGTCAGGAAAAGTTTTCCTGAGAAAGTGATACTGGGACTGAGTTCTGAAAGATGAGCAGGAATGAATTATCAGAAAAGAGGAGAGAAGAATATTTCAAATGAAGAGGCACATTTGCCAAGGTACTGTGATAAAACTGAGTGGAAAGTTGAAACAAAAAGCAGGTAAAGAAGTTATTTGGGCCCAGTGGTACACATCAGTAATCCCACATAATGGAGGCTCAGACAGGAGGATCACAAGTTTGAGTGAGATTTAAAAATTTTTTAAAGGATTGGGGATGTACACAGTTCAGTGTGAAGACCCTCAGTTTCATTCCCAGTATTAAGAGAGAAGGAGAAAGAAGCAAAGAAAAAGAACGAAGCAAAGAAAAAGAAAGAAAGAGAGAGAGAAAGAAAGAAAGAAAAGAAAAGAAAAGAAGAGAAAAGAAAAGAAAAGAAAAGAAAAGAAAAGAAAAGAAAAGAAAAGAAAAGAAAAGAAAAGAAAAGAAAAGTGGCATTGAAGCTGGCCGAGTCTGGGCCTTGTAGGCCAAGTTCAGAATTCGAAGTGCTTTGTTCTAAGAAGAATCGGGAATTCCTGAGGTGTTTGGCTACAGAGCGACGTGGTAAGATTTGCATTTGAGAAGAAATATTCTGGCTGTGGTATGAGGACTAGATTGCATAGTTACAAGGGAAGGAAAGGAACAAGCCAATTATGAGGCTGTTGCAGATGTTCAAGGAAGAAAAGATGGTGGTACAGATGGAGAACCAGGTGTGTGTGTGTGTGTGTGTGTGTGTGTGTGTGTGTGCATGTGTTTTGCTGAGGATGGAACCTGAGCTTCATACATGCCAGGCCAGTGCTCTCTCATTGAGCTATACCCCCACCACTCAAGTAGACATCTGTACTTTAAGAAATATTTTTTAAAATGTATTTTGTTTGTTGCAGAGTCTCACTACACAGCTTGGACTCATGGTGATCCTCCTGCATTCAGCCTTCCCAGTGCTGGGATTATAGGCGTGTACTACTACGCCTGGACTCTGACTGGTTCAGCTCTCCCTGAGATGGGGCTGACATGGCATGTGGTGCTGGGGACTGAACCATGGTCCCTGGGCTTGCCTAAGATTGCTAAGCAGGGGCTTTAGTCCACTGAGCTATTTTGCTGGCCCAAGAAATATTCTGATGGGCAAATGAGTAGAACTTGATAATGGGTAAGGGACAGGCTATTAGGGGAAGAAAGGTAGGAAATGTGATTCATTCATTGAACAAAAAGGGTTGCATGTCCTTTAGGTGACCAGATGCTTTGTCTTAGGCAGTGAGTATTCTAATAGAAATTGCTCCTGCCTTCAAGGAATTTGAAATCTAACCAAGAGACAGACATTTACAGAAGCAGTCGTTAGGCACAGTGGTTGAGCAGTGCCCTATAGCTTATGTGCTCATAAGCCCTGGAAACAAACAATGGCAAGGCCTAGAGGAGATAGCTTTTGAGCAGGGGTCGAGTTTTCTCTTAGAGTCTTTGTATATTAATATGAACAGACCTCCCTGGACTGTACATTTCATTGCAGGCCGAGGGATGAATCTGTGCAAAGCATAGCCTAGTGAACTGTGTTTCCATGTGGCCCAAGTGAAGATGGTGCCATGGCTAACCAGGAATGGGGCTGGACTGGGGAAGCAAAGACCAGATTGGGAAAAGAGTGCATGCTAAGGGCCTTTCTTCAAGTCCATTTCCTCATCTCTAAAATGAATAGAAAAGAGATGAAAGAACATGTCCTATACAGGTTGCAGTCTTTGAAATTATACACTTAAGGCCATTGGAATAGACCAAAATTAAATATTCATTGGAAAATGCAACCCACTTCTACCCTGCAGCTCTAAATAATCTTGCTCCTCAAACACCTTTTAAGGACATAATGATCAGAAAATGTTATTTTGCTTCTTGAATAAATGGCTTTTTAAATATGAGGAGTGCATAGAAAGTATGAAAGAATGTATCTGGCAGTTCTTTTAAAAATCAGCATTTTCCCTAGAATGGGTGGATGAGACAAATATCTTAAGGCCCTTAGTTCAGAAATAGCTTCCAAATTAATTTAAACATTAATTTCATATTCACAATGGATACAGAAAACATTTATTTTTATTTGCTTTAACATAGGTTTAAATGATTTTATTTCATTCGCAGGTTCACATGATTGGCATGGGAGAAATCATTCATTAACCTCAGAAATACTGAGGTAGAATTTTGATTAAAATGGAGCACAATAGACACATTTACAAACCCCCATTTCTTGCCTTACCTTTGTTGTTGTCACTGCTTTTATTGTTGCTAAGCTAGCATGAGGCCCACTGAGGCACTTGGCTCTGGAACAGAATTTAAGAGGTGCCTGAAAGCTGAATATTGAAGGTAAATAGTATTTTAGTGGAATAGTTAAAAACAAGAATTAATGCAACAAGTCCATGAAGTATAAAATAAATATTTTAAAGGAAGAGGGATGGCTCTGCCCCTGTGTTTGCCAGTCCCATGCTCTCCAGGCACCCTAATCCCAACTCCACCTTCAGTCTGCAGGGAAATCCAGGCATCATTGCACATGCATGCCTGCTACCCTAACACACTAGGAAGCTGAGACAGGAGGTTTGCAAGTTCAAGCCCAGACCAGGCGACTTGATGAGCTCCCAATTATCTCAAAATAGAAAACAAAAATGAAAACAAAAAAACTGAGGATGTAGCTCATTGTGATGGTCCTGGGTTCATTCCCAAGCAAAACACAAATGCTTGCAGACATCTTCCTGCATCGGCCTCCAGATGTACTACTTCTAAATAGGTCTGTGGATCACTGCCTTAACCATCTTGTGTATATAAATGTATGGTTTTGACCCTGCCATGTTTCCTAGCTTCTCTCCTTGCCCTCTCTTTGAGGCTTCCACCAGGTTTCAGAGGAAGGCCCAGAAGGCTGGAAGATTGTGTGATAAGATCCAAGTCTCTGCCACAGACTCCTAAGAGGGCACCACAGGAATCTCTGAGAAAGAAGGTAAAACTGCAATGAAGATCTCAGTAAAGTTTGAGGTGTCAGTATTTGGAATGTCCACAGAGGAAATCCGCACAGACAAGTCAAGACAAGAGATAAACCTCATGGTTTGCAGCCAAAAGGCCAAGGGTGTGAGACTGTCCAAGCCCTTTGAAGCTCTCTCTCATCTTGCCAACCTATACCTTGGGTCCTGGACGTGGAGCTACAGGCTTTACTCTTTGTTCATGTGGTTTTTGATCCTGCTTTGGTCTGTTCCTTTACTCATCTCCTTTTCAAATTGGAATGTTTACCCTGTGCCATTATATCCTGAAATCAAATAAAATTCTTTTTGTGTTTAAAAAAATAAAAATAAATAAATAAATAAATAGGTCTGTGTCCCCCAAACTCCTAGAAATCTCTCCAAGTTACCTGTGCCAGAGCACTGTTTCTGCACCCTGGGTTTCGTGATTCCCAGTGATAGACACCTGCTGCTCATTTCTTTCTACTGGGCTCTGTGGTGTTGAACCCTCACTGCTTTTCTGATCTCCCAAGTATATCTGACTGACTTGTCCTAAGGTTTGCCCAGAACACACACACACACACACACACACACACACACACACACATCCCTTATGAAAAATTTACACACAGGTTATGAAAATTTCGAATCACAAAGAGGCATCTCAGATTTCTTTATCCTTTGAGTTCTTCTTACCTCTTAAAAATTGTTTTAAATATTCTTTACCCACAGCTAGCCAAGACACCAGAAATTTTCATCTTTACTTTTATTTATTTGTTTTTTCTGTATTTAGGACAAGGTCTACAGGGTCTACAGGATCTCACTACATAAATCGGATTCATAGTGATCCACCTGTTTACAGCCTGCCAAGTGCTGGGATTATAGGTGCGTTCCAACATACCCAGTCTCAATTGCTATCTCAGCTCACTCCGCCAGCAGGGCCGGCACAGCATGCCCAGGTATCAAACCCCAGCTTCTGTGCTCTGCCTAACCAGGTGCTTTAGTTCTCTGAACTATCATGTCTGTCCTTCCTCTTTACTTTTAATTGCATTCTAAAATTGTATAAGGGATATATTGGGCTATTCATGTTATAGAAAATAAAAATACAGACATGTACAGATAAAATTTGGACATTTCTTTCCTTCACTGCCCCACTCTGTATTCACACTAGAGATAATGAGGCAGTTTGATGCCTGTGTCTCAGGTCTGTTACCTGCATGCCAAGGCACATGGTGAACAGGCACATACTATGCATATAGAAAAATCTTGTTTTCTCATAGTCCAATTTTGCAGCAGTATTCTTCACAACAACCTAAAGGTCAATCAGTCAATAAACAGATAAGCAAAATGTATATACATCCAATGGACACTATGCAACTTTAAGAAAAAGAATTTCTTTTTCTTTCATTCTTTTTTTTTTGTGTGTGGTACCAGGGATTGAACTCAGGACCTTGCGCTTGCCAGGCAAGCACTTAATCCACTGAGCTATCTCCCCACTCCCCATGGAAAAGAATTTCAATACACACTACAATAATCACTAGGGCATCATGAAAGCCTTATCCTCAGAAATGAGCCACCTCCTGTATGAGGAGCTTATATTGAGTTCAAATTCATAGAGAAAAAGCACAATGTTTCCCAGGGGCTCAGTAGAGTGGCAAATAGAAAGCTAGTGCTTAATGTGGGTAGCTTCAGTTTGAGATGATGGAAAGTTGCAGATGGATGTCAGATGGCTGCACAACAGGACCAGTGTGTTTCATGCATTCAAAGTGTTTAATGGTAAGGTTTGTGTGATACTTTGTGTGATATTTTAGACATAAAATATCCTATATTTTAGGATAACAAAAATAGAAAACTACACAATTAATACCTTGTAAGATGTAGACAATGAAATGGCAAAAGTGACTGACCCTTTAATCACCCTGCCCGTTCCCTTCTTTTCGCTGTGGTAATGACTCAGCAGTCTGGAATGTGCCCCTTGAGTTTTTCTATGTGTATTTATGTACACTATGGAGCATAGCCTCTGGGACAGGCTGCATTGAAATTCCTGCCCCATCCCTTACCAGCTCGTTGACTTTTGGGCAGATCAATGTTTCTTTCTTTTAATTTTAATTTTTTTAAGTTTTTTAATTTGTACTATTACATGTTTTCAGTACATAATTGACACATTTATTATGGGGAATGTGTGCATGTGTATAACACATATCAATTATTTTTTGTCCACTTCCCTTCCCCTCCCTTTAACCCTTTCTCCTTCCCCCTTCCCTATTTATAAAAGCTGTATTTCCATTTTCCTTCTTTTTCCTTTAAATCCCTTTCCCCATTCTCTCCCTCCATCTCTTATTCCCTTTCTCATTTGAACCAATTCTTCCTCTTTCCTCATACCTATCTTCTCTTTTGGTTATTGTTCGCACTTTGGGTTTCTCACACAAGAGAAACCATGAGATATTTAAACTTGTGTGTCTGATATACTTCATGTAGGATTATGGTCTTGTGGTACATCCATTTGGGGCATGTCAATGTTTCTATACTTTAGGGGTTTCTTTTGTAAAAGAGAAAAATAATATGAGTAGAAGCTTCTGAACAGGGCTGTGGTGAAGATTAAATTGAATAATGGATTGTGGCACTTAGCACAGTATCTAGCACAGGAGAAGTGGTAAAGAAATGTTAAGTAGTTGAGTGTGGTAGGATATGCCTGTAATCCCAGTGTTCTGGGAGGCTGAGGCATGAGGATTACAAGTCACAGCCCAGCCTGAGCTACTTAGTGACTTAGGGAAACTTTGTCTCAAAATGACAAAATTAAAAAGCGTTGAGGAGGTAGCAGAGTGTGAAGGTCCCAGGTTCAACCCCCAGTGCCACACACACACATACAGAAACACACACACAATGTTAGCTATTATTATTGGATATAGTGCCCTTCTTAAGAGAGCAATACAGGAAGATAGCAGATGGTATTTATGACATTAAAACCAAAAATCAGAGACTGAAGGGAACTTGGGGATGGGGCCAGATAGCGCAACCAGGAGAACCTAAACATGAAAGTGAATGGCTGCCAATAATATCTAGTACTCACTTTGACTCAACAAAAAGTAGAGGAGATCTATTCCTGGTACAAAAAAAGTAAAGAAGATATAGGGAACATAGAGAGATGCTAACAACACAACTTTCAGTGCAGGTAAATCAAATGAACTCAAAATTGACAAGATAGAGGATATAAAATAATCAATGAAGTTGATAGCATGTATCGACATTTATATAGAAAGTTTATGCTCCTCCTCTTCTTTGGGGGATGACATCAGCAATTGAACCCAGGGCCTCTGAGCTGATCTCTATCCCCAGCCTTATAAATTTTAAAAATTTTGTTACAAGGTCTTGCTAATTTGTCAATTTGCAGCTGGGCTTGAACTTGAGACATTTCTGCCTCAGCTTCCCAGAGTGTTAGGAATACAGGCATTCACTGCAATGCCCTGCTCCCTCCCTTTTTTCCACAGAGATGATGAACTGTTTTATTTGCTTGAAATAAGGAATCTACTCTTATAAAATTACATCTCCCAATTTCAATCAAAGAGTTCTGAAAAGACTAAGCAATCACTTGGCCTCTACCCTGGCCACCAAATGGCTCACACAGGACCACTAACAATTTCCCATCTTTGGCCACAATGATCAATTCACAGTTGGGCATGTGACTCAGAAGAATTTTTATTTATTTATTTATTTATTTATTTATTTATTTATTTATTTCTGGCTCAGGCTACCTTAAGGGCGGGTCTGGTGCTGCATGTGATGTTGGGGATCGAACCGCAGTCCTTTGCCCCTGAGTGATTTTTTTCAAGAAGGCACTTCAGACAACTGAGCTAAGCTGCCAGTCCCCAAATTTGAGAAGAGTTCTTTTTTTGGCAGGCATGTGACTCAGGACAGGCCAATTGGAGGTCTTCTGTTAGCACTTTTCAAACAATCTGTGCTCCACTGTGCCTTTATCACGAGTGGCAATATGCTTAGGAAGAATGTGAATCCAAAGTTGCGTGTGTATGGCTGCTATTGGCAGGACTAAGCTAACTGGGAAGAAGAAAACCGACATAAAGAAAAACACAAAGATGAAGGCTGCAAAGTTTCCAAGGAGACTCACAATTCATATTGGGCATAAGACCATCTGAATTCCTGCCTGCTTGGTGGTTTCATAATATGGATCAATACATTCCACCTTTTCTTTCACAGGTTGAAATTTGCAACCTTAATGAAAATCTTTAGTGTCATGTGTATGTAAACAAGACAGGGGCCACTCTCCCACTGATTCGCCTCACTGGGTCAGAGACAGATCTGATACGCTTAGTCTCAGGACAGCACCCCAGCCACACCTCTGTAGTTCAAGGCATGTTGCTGAGGTACATTGAAACTGAGACTCAGGTTTACTGAACTTTCCAATGTCCCCTGCTAGCAGTTCCCAGTATGCAACCTCTTGGCAAGCTTGGGCATTGCTGGTGAGAATGGTACTGATGACTTCTTCTCCATATGCCTCTCTGCACAGCCAACATGAGTTCCCTCTGAGGACAAAGACATGTACATTCTCACTCACAGCTGATTGCAATATTTGTACAAATACTGAAGTACTGCCACAAATATGTATATGCATGTGACCTCAGATGAGAATGTGTAGGAAGCATCTGTACTACTAGAAATTATGTCTTGCCGTGTATCTGTCAATGTGCCCTAGTCATTACCATGTATATGGTGAGAGGCAAGTTTGATCTTAATTTTCTATCCAGTCTTACTTTACTCAGTGATTGACAGTAATGGAGCATCCTGAAAAGGAGCTCTTGACACTCCAGTATCTGTTTCACAATTCCTCGCCTATTCTGCCATCGTGTGGACAAGGCACACAAACACCAAGGCTACAATTGAAAAGGGCTGGAAGAATCAATGAGAGTTATTTTTCCTTGAAAGGGTGGAGGGGTAATGAAAAGGGCACAAGAACAAAGCCTGAGCCCCAAGTCAGGAATGACAGATCTTTTACTAAATCTTTGCAATCATTTCGGCTGTAGTGCCCCTCCAAGGAGATAGCATTTAGCACTGTCAGAGGCCAGGCATGAAATCTACAGCAGTTTTCCTAGTAGCCAGCTGAGTAGGCACAATCACCACATTATAATCTTCACTTAACTGATGAGACCACTGAGAGTTGGAAGTGTAAAGTAGCATATCCATGTTTCCACAGCCAGTAAGTGGCAGAGCCCAGAAATATGAAAAAATAAAGCTGGTACTATTAACTGAAAATAGAAAATAAAAATATTTCATTGGAAAACTACATGCAAAGGAGTATAGGTGATGTGTAGGTAAGTTATGAAGCTATTTAATAAAATGAATGGCATGAGCCATCTTGGTAAGCTAAGAGTACCACCAATACTGCTTCATCTCCCTGTGCCGCTGGCCTGATCCATCCCATCAGTCTCTCTACTCAGATTTCTTTAATTCCATTGATTTTCATTAATGTTTTATCTCAGAACCACGTGTCTCTAGTTTTGCTTAATTTTGAAAGATACGAGATTGGAGGACTGAAGAAGGGGGAGAAAAAGAAAAAGAAAAAGATGGAGGACAGGAAGGAGAATGAGAGAAGTAGGGGGGAGGGATGTGCCTTAGTGACAGGATGCGTGCTTACCATGCATGAAGCACCGGCTTCAGTCCACAGCAATACATGCACACACACGCGCACGTGCGCACGTGAGCACAGAGAGAGAGTAATGATATCCATGTATTTCTCATGCAGCTTGCTTTATTTAGTTAAAATTGTCTGAAAGCTTTATGTTGGTGTTTTTCCTTGTAGTTCTTTTTCAATTATGTATAATAATCTATTCTATGAATGTACTGGCATATATTCACCCATTCTCCTGTCAATTGAGATTTGGTCTATTTACAGTCTTCCACTATTCATGCAATGTTACTATAAGTGTTTGTGGGCATAACTTGCAGTGTATGCATGTTAGAGTTTCTCTAGGCAATATACCTAGAAGAGAATGACTGTGTTATAGGGTGCACAAGTGTTCAACTTTTATAGGCCAATCTAGTGTGCTCTGCAAAGCAGTTGTATCAGTATTATATTTCACCAGTGTATGAGAGAGTTTACATTGTTTCACACCCTGGCAGTCATTTAAAGTTTCCAGAACTTTAAATTTTGTCTAAATTAATGAGTTTAAAGTGGTAATGTAGTTTTCTAGGAGTTTGTCCAACTTGCATGTCTTCAAATGTAGTAGCATTAAGCTTCCTCACTTTATGGGGTAGATGGAGTGAATGCTAGGTGGAGGGAACCATTATGAAAGTGTTTGGAGCCAGATCAGAGAGAGACTGGTGCATGTAAGGCACTGAACAGAGCCAACACAGGAGATACACACCTGCCTTAAGTAGCAGATGTCCCAGGACCTCACATCTCACTCACTTGACCCATAACATCGACCAGGCCACATCACCAGTCATGACCTCTTCTGACCAGCCCTCAAACATTGCACCATATTATGGTGAAATTGGATTTTCGTTTTAACCAGGCTGATTGAAACAAAGCCTTATGCTTTTCCTCATTTATCAGTCCCCTTTCACCTTTAAATGAATTTCCCGAAGGCTACTTCAAAGTACCTTTCTTACCATTCCACTACTGGTTCAGTATCAATTTTTTTTGATCATCAAACAACTTTAAATTTTCTTTTTGAAGTGTGTGAGCTTGTCTATGGCCATACCGCCTGAATGCATCTGATCTCTGAAGTGCCTGTGAGCTCTCTCCTAGACTTTTCAAAGATGGGTGAGAATGCATTTTCAGAAATTTATTTCATTTTGTTTTATTTTATTTTTAGATACTGGGAATCAAACTCAGGACTTTACCCTTACCAGGCAGGCATTAGTGCTACTGAGCTAGTCCAGGAATCTATTTTAGAACTAAATGTTAGCTTCCATTTCTTTGGCTCAGAACAAAGAGAGATCCTGTTAACTTTTTTTTCCATAATTTTATTGAGAAACAAATAGCAATCAAACAGTTTCAAATCAAATTGGTAGGACAGTTTCAATAATTAACACATTGCATACTCTCTTCCTAGTGGTTATTTGCTGTACAAGATGCAGACATGATATCCTATTTACAAACACTATTAGAACAAATCCCTCTATT
>NW_004524686.1:5905273-5920678 GCF_000260255.1 Octodon degus | reverse complement strand
AAATAAATAAATAAATAAATATACGACCAGAGCTATGAAATTCATACAAATCTGTTTTCTCTTTGGCAGTGCTACAGGTCACTGAGGTCTTGTATTTGTAGTCAAATCGTGCCCAGACTGAATCCCTGTTCTTTTGTTTGTTGATTATATAACATTTGATAGGCCACTTAAGCATTGTGAGGCTCTGTGTTTTTTTTTTTTTTTTTTTCATTTTATGTGTTTGGTACAGGGTCTCACTACACAGATTTGACTTGTAGTGATCCTTCTGCTTTCAGCCTTCCCAGCACTATGATAACAGATGTGTACCACCATGCCTGGACTTATTGGCTGGCTCAGCATGTCCTAAGGGCAGGGCTGCCATGGCATGCAGGACTGAAGATGAAACCCCCGGTCCCTGTGCTTGACGAAGCAGGCTCTTAGTCTGCTGAGCTATCTTGCTGGCCCAGGCTCTGGTTTGTTAATCTGTCAAATCAGAGTAAAGGTCCTTGTCTCCTCTCAAGTATGTTGTGGGGATAAAACAACCATAAATATCATGAGATTAAAACTACAGAGGTCCAGCCAGATAGCTCAGTGGATTAAATCACCTGCTCAGGCAGACATAGTGACCAGGGTTCGATCCCCGGCCAGCCATGCCAGCCCCACCCCCAGGGCGCACTGAGAAGGCGATTGAGACTGGGCATGGTGGCACATGCCTGTAATCCCAGCCCTTGGGAGGCTGAAAACAGGAGAATCACTATGAGTCAGATCTATGTAGTGGGACCCTGCAGACCCTGTACTAAATACACTAAAAATAATAATAAATAAATAAAACTACAGACAGAAATGTGTTTTACTTTGATCAGATAATCAGTAAGTAGTCATTTTAGCCTTCTGGAGGCTGTGAATTTGCCATATTAACCTCTCTATGAGTCTTAGTTCATGTTTGCAAAAATGCTAGCTAATCATTGTCCACTATTAGCAAGCAGGCTGTGGTCCAAGGAATCTTGGGTTACTGTTACTGGTGCAGCATAGGCCCAAAATTTGCAGGGGTCATGTTCGTAGAATATCCATGAATTGTGAAAAAGTGGGACTTTCAGACATGGTCAGAAAATGAGCATAAATGAGCACTTTTATAGTTTAAATACTAAATATAAAATGCCTTCTGCAATTAAGTACTTGATTTAATAAAATACTGTATTAATAAAATTTTAGTGGTGCAGGGAGTTTTGGTGGGATCTTGGGATCTTAGACCTTTAGAAGAACAAAACCAAGAGGTATAGCAACCTGTTATGATGTGGGAATGCTGGGGGACATGCAGGAGATGGGTTACAGGGCAGCACTCATTCAGCAAGAAGGGAGAACTAAATAATGCTCTCGGATTGGCTACTTGTAGACCTCCTGTCAAAAAACATTTGTGGGGGATATTTGTGATTTCCTCAAAATAGCTGGAGTTTCTGTGAACAATTATTAGTTAGGTTGTAAGGAAAACTCAGAGAAAGACAGGCCGAGAACTCTGAACTGCGATCTTGAGAGGATGTACTGTAGGTCCTTCTCCCACAGTCCTTGGCCTGTATATTTCTTTACCAGTGTCCCTCATACACTGTGAATCATTTCATGATGTGTTTCATGTTCATCTCTGAACCATCACCCTCAAGTTCTTCCAAAGAACCTGGGATCACTCATTCATCATTTTGAGACATATTTTCAGATATTTATCAGTCCTCAAGGAACTTCCGGCTTGTAACCTTGCTCTGACACAAAGCAGGCTCCCCAACTGGGCGCAACAAGCCCCTTGAGGGCTGTGGGTATGGCTTTGTGGTAGAGCACATGTTTCATATACATGAGACCCTGGGTTCCACTCACAGAGCGTACACACAAAGCCTTATCTTCAGTTCACCTTCTAGGTATGATGAAACAATATGGGCTATATTTTCTCATCTGCACAAAGCAATGAAAAACATTAAATATTTGAAATAGCAGTCTCAAGGGGTAAGATATCCGGAAATAAATGTGATGTTGGGAGACAGAAAATAAACAAGGTCAGTACTTTGATGTCTTGACTTACTATCTTAAGAGTTTCCAAGTCACAGGGAATTAAGGGGAACTTTGGTGGAGACTGGCCAACTTTCTGAAGGTTTATAACACACATGGGAGTGTGGTATACAGCAATAAGGGCACCAAAAACAGGAGGGGAGAAGTGAAGATTTTGATGGCTCTTACAAAACATGAGAAACGTCAGGATAATAATTGTAAGCAGACTCTCATAAGAAATGGATTTGTTCAGTGAAGTTTTTCCCAATCAGTAAAATAACATAACAGAGCTATAGCTAATAAGTTCACAGAGAAGATGAAACAAAATCATACTCAGTCCAAAATAGGGAAGAAATAAAATATGAAAAATGAAAAAATGGGGAAATTACTAATGAGAAGATACAATTAAATCTGTCTGTATCAGAAATCTCATTAAAAGAGTATGGTTTAAAGTTTCAATTAAAAGCAGCGATTGATGTACTGGGTTAAAAGTGTAAGACTTGGCTACAACCTACCTTCAAGAAATCTGTTTTAAATAGAAAGACACAGAAGGTTGGCCAAATAGCTCAGCAGATTAAAGCACCTGCAAGCAGGCACAGTGGCCGGGGTTTCATCCTTGGGCCTGCCGTGCTGGCCCTGCCCCTGGGGCACGCTGAGAGGGCAATTGAGACTGGGCGTGGTGACGCGTGCCTGTAATCCCAGCAATTGGGAGGCTGTAAACAGGAAGATCACTACAAGTCCGACCTAGTAGTGACACCCTGAACACACTGTAGACCCTTCCCTTAAAATACAGAAAAAAGGAAGTTATTTCAAAATAATAGATGAACCAATTAATTTAATGGAAATAACAATCTTAAAGAGTTCATGCACCTAAAAATACAGCTCCAAGATGTGAGGCAAATTGAAGCATGGCATGGAGAAATAATAATTATAGTCAGATGTTTCAGTACTTCTCCCACATTTATTGTTAGAATGAATGGAAAGGAAATAGAAAACTTGAACACTGTTAACCAACTTGAATTAATTGGCATTTATAGAAGATACTACCCAAGAACAATAGAATACACATTCTTTTTAAAATATCCATGGAACATTTTTTTGACAGGGTCTCACTATATAGTCCAGGCTTGTTTTGAACTCACTATGTAGCCCAGGATAGCCCCAAACTCTCAGCAGTCTCTCTGCCTCAACCTCTTGAGTGCTGGGATCACAAGTGTGTTGCTGCATGGAACATTTACCTACAGTTTATACACTCTGTCAGAAATTAAGTCTCAATAAGTTTTCCCTTTTGTTTAATTAAAAATTGTATTAATACATGTTTGCAGCACATAATTATTGCATTTATTATGGTGAGTTGGTCAAACCAGACAGCGTTTAACAGACAAAATTAGAATTAAATTACAAATCAATGGCAAAACTTCTCTTGAAAAATCTTTCATACATTTGGAAACAAAATAACATATTTCTAAATAATCTATGATCTAAGATTAGAAAGGAAGTTCAAAGATATTTTAAATAGATGAAAATGGAAACACAACATATCAGAATTTGTAAGGATACTAAAGCAGTGCTTGTGGAAAATGGATAGAAGTAAATGACTGTCTTAGAGAGGCAAAAGGTTTCTAGACAACGACCTCAGAATGGACTGCAAGAAACCAGAAAAATGAGGAGCAAATTAAACTAAACATAAGGAAAGGAAATAGTTTAGGACAGATTTCAGTGAAATATGAGAAACAATAACAACCGGACCAACAGAGAAAAGTCAATGCAACCAAATGCTGCTTCCTTGAAAAGATCTAGGAAATTGATGAAATTCTAGCTAGACTTATCAGGGGAAAAAAGAGGATACAAATGACCAATAACAGGTGTGAGAAACATTATACCACAAACTGTGGGCAAAATATTGTGCCCACAAACTCAACAACTTAGAATGACACAAATTTCCAAAGTTCTGTCAATTACTAGGTGTGAAAATGTTAACGATTTTTTAAGCATCCAAGATTCAGTTTCTTTGTCTTAAAATGATAAGTTTAGTAGGAAGAGTAAATGTACACAAAACTAGCTGTCATCATTATTATTACATGTAATTGAGACTCACAGAGGAAAGGAGAAAAGAGGTGAAACTGCAAAAAAGCCCAGGAGATCCAGCACTGGGCCTACTGATTGATTTGGTAGCACACTTTCAATCAGATTTCCAAACTTGTTCAATGTTATCTTTTTACTTTAGGTTTTCCTGCTCACTAGAGAATACTTACTAATGCCTTGTACATTACAAACTCAACTAATCATTATCAATATGTTGTGCTGATAAAAGATGTCTTATTTGAATAACTCAGAATTTCATAGTACCTAGGGAAAAATATTCTTTAAGACATTCTCTGAACATTCCAGGAACCTGCAACATTAGCTAAAACTCATGCAAGCTGTTTTATTAAACTGCAGCTCAAAGTGAATTTGAAGCCTTTACTCACTCACCAAATAAGTCAGCGATTTTCTTTGGCTGCTGTGCAGTCTTTTTCAACTGGAGTTGCTTGGCTGAATAGACAAACATAAAAAATTGAATGACTATTTTTTTCAATCTCTCTAAGAAGCAATTGTAACAGGGACTTAGAGACTAGACCTACAGATGCCTCAATGAGTAACTAAAAGCAAGATAAAGCTTGGCATATCTGTTTTCATCTTACATCTTTCTTATTACCTCAAAACTTTGGGTCAGATCCTTGTTCAGCTCTGCATGTACATGTGTTACTTAGTCAGGGAGAGTCTCTACTACAAGGTTTATTAGCTCTAAATTTGCCTCCCCTATCTTATTCCCACTCTAAGACTGAGGACACCAAAATAAGTGTAGCTAAAATGATTTTAAGAATTTGAGGGGACATCCAATTACCAGCTTTTACAGTGCCCAGCTCCAGACCCTCTCAGTTATGCCTAGAAGTTCTGAGTCATTGTTCCAAACCTGGAACCACCTTGTATTCCAGGAAAAAACAGACCTTTGAAGATCACCCAATAATGAGGCCACTCCTCCTTGATTTTGGTTAAGGCTACTCCCCAAAGCAGGAGTCAGCACCTCATGAGGGGAACAGAATTGCCCTGCAGTCTAGCCGATGATGGCTCTCCTGTCATCCCAGAGAACAAGACCTAGGATATGGATCAGAAAAATCAGAACTTGACCTGGATTATCAACACTGTTAGCCATGAAATCTCTTCGGCTACATGAACCCTCAAGTCTCACCTTTGCTCTCCTTTTCAAAAATAAAACTCCTAAGTTCCTGTCTGCCCTGGAAGACAGATCTCAAACTTAATTTTAATCTTCCCTCATAGCCATACTGACTAAAGTTCCTTTCTTTTCCTTTATTACTGCTTGTCTCCTAGACTGGCATTATGGAGTGGGTGACTGAGCTGCATCTGTTGGGACTCCATGGAGCTGGGGCTTTTCTCCCCCTGTAAAGTAACAAGATTATGAATACTACTCTATGCCCATAGGAAAGAAGATACTTGATGATGTAAGACAGATGCCTAAGGGCATTCAGTCTAAATTTCTTTACTTTGAATATTATCACGATAGGGTTTGCTAAACTTTCAGGAGAAACAATCTTAATCCAACACCCTAAAGTAGCGGTGGTGAATGTATGGCATGCATTCAGCAGCTGGGCTATATGTTATCATTGAAAGCTCTAAAATACTCGCTATCAGGGCTCTAAGGTAATGCCAAATTCTTAATTTGTGATGATTGAGTTGAAACTTTACAAAATGTTTATATTTTTAAGATAGAAGAATTTGTGTCACTATTTTATTTTTTTGCAGTACCAGGGATTGAACTCGGGACTCTGTGCTTGTCAGGCAGGTGCTTATTCTCCTGAGCTATCTCCTTAGTCCCTTCTTAATTTACATTATTTTTCTAAAATGTATTTTAGTACAAGGTCTACAGTGTCTCTCTATGTAGATCAGATTCATAGTGATCCTTCTGTTTTCAGCATCCCAAGCACTGGGATTATAGGTGCATGCCACCATGTCTAGTCTCAATTGCAAGCTCAGTGCACCCTGGGAGCAGGGCCGGCAAGGCACACTGGGAATCAAACACTGCTGCTTTGATCTGTCTAAGCAGGCACTTTAATCCACTGAGCTATCTGGCTGGAGATAATAAATATAAACAAAATGTTTAAGTCATTCAGAAATCTACCACCTATTTTGTTTCTTTAATTTTTATTTATTTATTTTTCAAATCAAATTGGTAGGACAGTTCCAATAATTAACACATTGCATACTGCCTTCCTAGCAGTTATTTGTTGTACAAGATACAGACATGATATCCTATTTACAAACACTATTAGAATAATCCCTCTATTCATTGAATTAAGAGAATGTAACTATATATCTATCCTAACCACCTTGAATACACAGATACAAAATGGACATTCACCTGTATCCCCTTTTTTGTTTAGTTCTGTCATTTGAATATTATAGGTGTGTTAACTCAGCAAAATATTCTAAAAGACTCCAGTAGTCCATAATGGTATTGGGTCTTCCACTTGACTGGCAGTGTCAGAAATTGTTGACCTGAGTCCCCTACAGCTCAGCATAACAGCATGGCTTTACTTCTTATATTTTGTTTTCATACTTTTCTGCTGGATGGTAAAGACCAAGACAAAGCAAAACCCATGCAGCAAGAGTTGTAGCTTTTGGGTCTGATAAGGTCAGTGAAATGCCCTCAGGATTTATCCTGAGATCCTGCACCTCAGACTGTAGATCTTTTGTCAGTGTCAGCCATGGGGATGAGTCACAGCCATTGGTTGGCCAATGTGCTGTCTGTGAAAGCCTGAGAGAATGTTTTCTCTCCATGTGACTCTCCTTAGGCACACTCTACATCATCGATCACTTTCCTCTATTTTGGTGTGGTGGTGTGTGCTTATAATCCCAGCTTCTTGGAAGATCATGAATTCTAACACAATTTAGGCAACTGAGCCAGAGCCTACCTCAATAAAAGTAACTTGAAAGGGCTGGTCATGTAGTTTAGTGTTCCTGGGTTCAAACCCCAGTAATCTCTGCCAAAGAAACCCAACACCCAGAGAGAGTCAAATTAGCCCTTAGGATGCATCTCAATCTGGGTTCTTAAAAATTTATAATTTTGAGTACAACTGACATTCTGGGAGTTTGAAACATAAAGAGTAGTTCTCTCTTTAATATCATCCAGTCCATAAATTTTTGAAATAGGAAGGGATTTGGAGCTAGAATGTCGCACGCTGCCTTGCCTGCAAGAACGACGCAACCACTGGTTGGTTTTCTGTGCAGCTCTTTATTGTTCTCTTACATCCGTCTTCTCTGTCTTCTCCCTCCCGAGGCCCCTGCTCTTAGCTTATAAGTCTCAGGGCTTCCAACCATGGGGTGCCACGTGTGTACTGCCCATTGGTCCAGGTATGCGGAAGCAATGCATTAGCCCAAGCCTTGGCCATATATGGAGTTGTTTACTCCAAGAGCGCTCACCCCTTGAGGGGGTGGAAGGCGGAAACCGGCGCCATCCTAGGGTGCGGCTACACGCAGTTCCCTACACTAGAAACGTTGGTGCACGCTTATAATCCTAAGTAGTATTCTGGAAGGCTTGAGGCAGATGGCTTACAAATTCAAGCCTTGCGTGGGCAGTTTAATGACTAGTGAATCTTGTCTTGAAAGAAAGTAAGAGAAAGAAAGAAAGAAAGAAAGAAAGAAAGAAAGAAAGAAAGAAAGAAAGAAAGAAAGAAAGAAAGAGAAGAAGAAAGAAAGAAAGAAGAAAGAAGGAAAGAGAGACTCTGGATTTATAGTGGGGAGGATCATGAGGCTCTTGGTTCACTCCCCAGTACTGGGGGGGAAAGAGAAATTTGGAGGTAAAGGCTGAGACCCAGAGATTAGTGCTAAGGCCCAGGACTAGAAATTTAGGCATCTGCTGCATAGCCAGAAATCTTTGCTCTGTCCTCACTATGTTGCCTATTGTGGACTCCTAGATTCAGGCTTTAATCAAATATCTTTACTTTTAAAATATCTTCTTTTTCTGTTAAGTATACTTATAAGAAATTCACTAGAACATAGAGGGAGAGGGAACTTGTTTAATATATTTTTTTAGTTGAACATGGTATCAATTCACTCAATAAACAAATTTTGAGAATCTAATTAGTTAGATTCCTTTTTATGGCTCCATTTTATTGTTGTTGTTCTGGAAAATTGGACTGAAGTTCAGACATTGAGCTATGAAATTGGCCTGATTGTTTCATAACTTGTTTTTAATGTAATGTTCAACAAAGATGAGTTACATGCAAATCAATGAACAACTAAAGCTCATGGTTGAGCAAGAAGAAAATTGCAAGCTGATTATTGGCTGTCTGGTTTCCTAAGCACAGTCTAATGCAATTTGAGATAGCCTTGAAGCTTTGGACATGTCTTATGGAAAGAACTATTTTGAAATACTTTAGAGTGACCTGTAAACAATTTCAGACAGCCTGCAGATCAAGTGAAACATCTCAAAGCACCTTTCCAAATTCTGACCATGTTTATCAGACTCAGAAATGGATGTATAATAGCAAGTACCGTGGGAAGAAGTAGAACAGTGTGGTTTAAGAGGCACTTGGAAGACTTTATTGTCCAAAAAACTCTTTCCCAAAATTCTTTCACCATAGACTAGAGCCACACAAGTAAACAACTGTCTTAGTGGGGATTAGTTTGGTGAGGTGAGGGTACCAGGGGGAGTAGTTCCTGAGAAGGGCAGATGGCTCCACTAGGTATTCTTTCCAAGCCCTTTCTAGCCCTGTGGTCAAGGTGCAGAGGATTTTGTCTAAAGTTCCTTTCCTCTGAAATGCAATTCATTTCCAAAACAAGTTATTTTTTCCTCATCGATTTAATGTTTTGTTCAACATACAGTTCTCCTGAGCTACATAAAATTGTTGTGCTTGGCAACTCAAATTGGTCAATTGTAGTGTTCTGCAAGTTCAATTTTAGATTTTTTCTCTTAAAGTGAGAACTGTCATTATATTTCAAAGCAACTGCGTTTTAGCAAAAGAATAGCAATTTCATTCCTATACCAATGTCATATATCTCAAAAATCTTAAATTGCCCCCTTTAAACTTGAATTATCAGAACAAAATGTATCTTTATAACAATGATAATAGCTGGGCCCTAAACCTTGGCTCTAATAGGGAGAAAGTACACCAACATTGTTGGCTAAATGGTTAGGATTTGGCCTGTGGGCCATTATTACAGTATTTTTATACTATATGTCCTTCCTTATCCATCTTCATCCATGTTTAATGTTTTCTTAAAATGTGAACGCATGAACTTTAAATGACCCATTAAGAAGATGATGAGTTATAATAAAGAGATGCTCAAAATGTGTCACAGTGCCAAACTAAATTACAAATAAAGACGAGTAGAAGACAGCACTTTAAAGAGAGGACAGAAGAATAGTGGCTATGCCTGCAATGTGCGTGCAGTGCTGAAATTATGCTATTGTGAAACCCCTGTGGGGAGTGCTATATTTGGACAGCAGCATTAAGGTTTGTGTTTCCTCTCTGCTTTACAAACTTGCTGTAATGCTGTTATAAACATTTTGGTCAGCTGCTGTGTCTGTACATATGTATTTGCATCCTATTTTGGTTCACAAGATGATGACAAATGTTTTTACAAATTACAAATTAAAATGTTACAAGTTGTCAGTAAGGAGGCGTTACGGTGCAGTTTAGTGAGCACTAGTTTGACAAATTAGGACACATAGATTTGAATCCCAGGCTGGTCACCATGGTCAAAAGTTGTCCCCACTCTGTTCCCTTACTTTTCCATAAGTAAAACGAAGAGTGCAGACTAGATGGTCTTTAATGTCCCTTTTCAGCCTTCGTTCTTCTGATTCTTTTCTGTTAACATGTGTTTAATGATTACACGAATGAGCTCAAAGTTTTCAAGATTTTATGGGTTCACTTAAGGTTAAAGACACTCTTCTAGAATTTGTTTCTGTTTGATTTAGAGAAGAAAATCCCTAACTGCCTTATGGTCAAAACAGCTTTCCTAGAGTATCTCTGACAGCAGACAAAAACCATAGAGGAAGAAAAGAATTGATACAGTCTTTGCTTTGTTCCCTGTCCACATTAAAAATGGTAATATGGTCTGGTGAGATACCTCAGTGGTCTAAAGTACCTTCTTAGACAAGCTTAGGCAAGTGCTCAGGGACCATGGTTCAAGCCCTGGAACCACATGCCATGCCAGCATTTTGTTTCCTCTCAGCCTGGGCAGCAGAAGTGTTGACTGAACAAACCGCTGCTACACGAGGCTAATGCCTGGAGAGAGCAGGTAAGCCCAGAGATCAGCAGCTCCAAGAGAAACAGTGGACCAGGCCAGCTGCACTAACCTCAGGAAAAGTCCACAACTTTCACAACTGCAAAGGGTGTTTTGTTTTGATTTTTTGCTTTTTTTAGACAAGGTCTCACTATGTTGTTCAAGCTGGGTTTGACCTGACTATGTAAACTTGGCTGACCAGAAATTTATGGCAGTCCTTTTGCCTCAGCCTCTTGAGACTGGGTATGTGACACCATACTATTTAGAATGGGTTTTTACTCTGAAAATGACTTTTTATGCACAGCAGGTTAGAGTTGGAGAAGCAATCCAGTGTGTTGCCTACCATATTTGAGAGGGTTTAACCAAGCACCATGTTGGGGAAGGGGTTAATTGTTTGAGAAAGAACCAAACAACACCTACAGAACAACTTCACTTCAAGGTTTTCAATGTTACTCTACCACAGTGACTGGGTCAAAGACAGTCACAAGAGACAAGTGCAGAGAGGATATATGCAGAGAAATAGAGTCCTTGAGAAGTTTAAACTCAGATTGAGGATATGAATTCCTGAAGGTTCTCACATTGACTCCAATAGTCTGCTTGAACCTCTGTCCCAATGCCTACACCCAGCAGAGCCAAGTTGTGTGATGTCCCTATCTATGAAATGATCAAGGACACATCTCAGCTTGGACAGTTGTCACAGCCTGAAGTATATGGACAGAGAGGACCTTTAGAACAGTGGGAGCAATTCACAAACCCACAATACAGAAAACTGTGACTTGTCAGATTCCAAGACTGCAGATCCTAGAAAGAAAAATGTGGAGCAGTCTTTGAGTTGGCTGCTGGCTGGGGGCCAGCAAAGCCCTGGTCCACCCATTTTAGTTTTGTTCATCTGACCATGTATAAACAGCAGAAAAATACATCCAGGCACAATGTTTAAAATGGCCTACATTCTCCCAACATTGGAGGGTCCAATATGGCAGAGAATGGATCCAAATTAAAGGAGATTAAAGAGCCACTACAATTAAATGCAATGAGTGATCCCAGTTTGGAAGCAAAACCCAGAAAAAAGCTCTGAAGCACACTACTAGTACAATAACTCAAATCTGAATATGAATTGTGGTTTAGATAACAGTATTATTTCAACCTTAGGTTTTCTTAAGTTGATAAGTATTTTGTGGTTGTGTATAGGCCTTTTTGGGCTGGCCAAATAGCTCAGCAGATTAAAGCACCTGCAAGCAGGCACAGGGGCAGGGGTTCTATCCCTGGGCCTGCCATGCCAGCCCTGCTCCTGGGGCATGCTGAGACAGCAATTGAGCCTGGGAATGGTAGCCTACGCCTGTAATCCCAGTTCTTGGGAGGTTGTAAACTATGAGTCCAATCTAGTAGTGAGATCCTGAACACCCTGTAGACCCTTCCCTAAAATACAAAAAAAAGGTCTTTTTTCTTAGGCAATGCAGCCTGAAGTATTTAGTGGAAAATAGACACATTGTCTTCAAGTTACTTTCAAGTACTTCATACAAGAGAAACAGAATGCTAGTGCAGCTATGCTTCGCACACTGTCTACTCCAGGGAACATCATTAACCAAACAGTAGTCCTGACCAACTAATGTGTATATACATAGAAATTGCCTGAGGTAAAATATATATGTATACATTATTGGGCAGTAGTTGATGACTAGACATCTGCTAGGGACCTGGGAGGAAAAGGACTGAAAATCAGAGGCAAGGAGCTCCCCACAGAGGCACATGGATGAATATATATGGGTATAAACTGGCACGATATTCCTGATAATTAACCACAAGTAGAAAGAATAATTTTACCATCAGCCTTAATCAGATTCTAAGAGGCACATAAGTGAGATGGTCATAGTGGCAAAGACAAGTTACATATGGATGGACCCAGCAGTATAGACTCCTAATCACTAGCTCCACTCTAGTTCTTATGCCTCTCAACATAACTTGTTAGCAACAGAGACCAAAATGGAGCCCCCAAAATGACATTCTGTTCTTGAAAGGACCTTCTGGTCACTTGATGGCAAGCTGACATTCATCTTTAGATGTTTATCTGGCACAAGTTTGCCTTTCCTACTTGTAGAGCTTCAGCCAGCATCACTATCCATGAGCTCACACAATTTCTGATCAACAAGCCTGCTATTTTGGAGGGAACTGTGAGGCCCCCTTGAGGAGGCTGCGTGACTAGTACATCTTTTCAAGGATGAGAACTCTCTTGGAGACTCACACTTGGTCTCTTGTTGATGCTGTAATGGTCAAATGGTTAAGAGCTCAAACCTGATTCAGTAACCAGAGCATAGAAGCATATTTTGACACTGATATTTTCTTCACCTGAATTTTTGAGTTTGCCTCAGAATATCAACTTTAATTTACTGCCCGCAAATGAAAAGTTTTCTGTCTTCCATTTTCTAGATAACAGTTTCAAAATGTGAGCATTGGAGCTAAAATTGCACATCTTCCATTCTACTGACAAAGAGTTCGACATGGAACATAGCCAGTCGCATGCCCAGACCCATGTTTCTCTTATTTTCTGGGCGTAAGTCTTACTGGTGTTTGTATACTAGTTCCCTTTCCCTCTCTGCTGTTCTATTTCTTCAATGTTACCATTTATTTATTTATTTATTTTTTGTGGCTGGCTCAGTCCACCCTGGCTTGTCTAAGAAGGTACTTTAGAGCACTGAGGTATCTCGCCAGACAATATTACCATTTTTAATGTGGACAGGGAACAAAGCAAAGACTGTATCAATTCTCTTCTTCTGGGAAAAAAGGACTGCATTGGTTGTTGGACTTCAGATGATTTGTCTTTTTGCTTGGCAGAAAGTTTGTCTGCATTTTGCTCCTGACCAGAGACTTTGCCTGAGACTGAGATTAAACATGGAGGACTGATTAATTTGGCAAAAGAAATATCAAAGCAGCCAAATATTGGGGTAGTGGCATAGCCGTTGTTGGGGGCCTTTACCCAGATTTATGTTGAGAATCAAGAGGAAAGAGTCCAACAGAATGATTTAAAATGTTGTGAGTCTGGCCAGAATGGAAAGCTGTGGATTGCAAAGATAAAGCTAAAAGGATCTCTCTTTCTGGGAAAGAATAAGCAAATGGAAGGGATGTCCTGAAGGCATCACAGGATGTAGCAGGTGTCTACCCCTCACAGCCTCAGAACTGCAAAGGTCAAGGACTTTGTCTTGAGAGGAAAGCCACAGAGTCTCACATTCTAGAATGGCAGCAGTGGCCATACCAGGTTCCAGAATGGCACCAGCATGGAGAATTTATTCCTCAGAATCCGGGTCAGAGTGCTCAGTGATCCAGGCACTAGGGTGACCCCTACAGCCAAGAGAGAAGAAAGCCTGGCTAGCTTGCTGCCTGAGCTGCTACCACTCCCTTTGCTCTCTTGCTCTTTGCCACCACCATGAAATGTTGTTCTCTGTCTTGTGCCACTCAGCCTTGGAGCCAGCTGCATATAGACTGAAACCTCCAGCAACTGTGAACTAAGTAAACTTTTCCTTCCTTCATTTTGGGTGTCGGGTATTTGTCCCCCCAATGAGGGAACAGTAACCGAGACAATTGCCTTTGTGTTATTATCAATAGTGTGATCTATTCCTGTAGAAGTGGGTATTGGGTCTATTACACTACATTCTCCTTTCCCAAATTAACAAAAGCAGTTGGATTTTTCAACAAAGGCTAAGTCCTATAGTTACCCAGGCCCAGTGAAAATACTGAAAAACGATACTAACTACAGAGGTCTCCCTATTAGTAGCAAATTCTTTTTTTAAAAAATGTGTTTGGTACAGCGTCTCCCTATGCAGCTTGGACTCATAGTGATCCTCCTGTTTTCAGCCTCCCCAGGGCTGGGATTACAGGCTTGTACCATTACACCTGGTCTCAGAGGCCTGCTTAGCATGCCCGGAGGTGGGCCTGCATGGCATATGATGCTCAAGATTGAACCCTGGTCCCTGTGCTTGCCTAAGCAGGTGCTTTGTCTGCTAAGCTATATTGCCCAGCAGAATAACAAGTAATTATTTCCTTTTTCCACTGTAATCAACACACACACACAGACACACACACACATACATACACACACATAATAAAAATATGAGAAGTAAGGAAGTAATATGTCTCCCCAAACACCACAAATCAAGGTTATGTGTAGATTTTAAAAAAGATCAATAAGATTCTCAGTGAGTTCAAAGAAGATATAAACAAAGAAGTCTCTGTGTTTAGAGAAGGCACTAATAAAATGCTACCTGAGCTAAATAAAATAATACAAAACATGAAAGACAAGTTTAGAAAAGAATTAGAGTCCATGAAAATGTGCCAAACATACCCAGGCTAAAAATTCTACCAAAATTATAGGCAACAAAATGTAAGGATAAAAGTGTTAAAATTAGAAGAAAAGACTAGTATTCAGGATGGGTTACTCAAAGATGACTTAACAACAATAAAATATGAAATATTGGTCCAACATCTGCTAAATGACACAAGACTAATCTAAGTTTAAATGGAAGTAGTGAAAGTAAGAAGAAAGCACAAAGGGCGTAAAAAACCAACTAAAGGAATAAAAAAAAAAAAAAAAACAAAAACCAAAAAACCCAAACCTTTCCAAATATGGGGAAAGAATTAGAATCCTAAATGTCTATCATCAGAGAAAAAAACCCCACCTCTTTACAGAACAGCTTAAAGATTCCACAAATTCAACACAAGTACAGAATCTTAAAAGCTGTAAGCACCAGGGATAAAGCTTAGCAGCACAGTGCCAGCCTGGTAAGGTTGTGAGTTCAATTCCAGGTACTCAAACAAACCAAAACCAAAACCAAGCAACCTGTTAAAGAAAATCAATGAATTACTTATAAAGGGAAATCCAAGGGAAAAGTTAGACTGCTCCTGAAATCAAATGATAATGCTAGGGAACATACCGCAACTTATGGAACACAGTCAGAGCAGTCCTAAGAGTGACATTCATAGATGCGTGATTGACATATAGGCTGCTTCCAAGATTTAGTTGCTATGAATTGTGCTGCCAGAGAAGTGTTTATTCCACTGAGCTATCTCTCCGGCCCCCCTTTTTTCTTTCTTTTCTTTTCTTTTCTTTTCTTTTTT
>NW_004524686.1:5902090-5905008 GCF_000260255.1 Octodon degus | reverse complement strand
CTGGAGTGGGTTGCTGGCTCCTGGCACCCTGGGGCGCAAGGCCGGCTTGGCATGTGGTACCAGGGATTAACCCCTGATAGTTTTACTTTTTTTTTTTTTTTTTACAAATCATCAAACTGATTTCTACTTACATTCCCACCAACAATGGAGTGCCTCCTTTTTCACAGCGGTGTCATCATTTGTTATTGTTTGATTTCTTAATTATATTCTCTTAAAAGTAAAATGGAATCTCAGTGTTGTTTCAATTTACATTTCTTTAATGAACAGATGTTAAATACTTTTTCATTTATTTATTGACTATTTGTACTTCTGAGAAGTATCCATTTCAGTAGCCCATTTGTACCTAGATCTTTGATTTTGGGTACCTGATTTTTTTGTGTTCGATATATGTTCCATGTATTAGTTTTCTATATGTACAATCTGGCTGGCAAAACCTGTTCCTCTTTCTGTAGGGTTGTGTTTATAGTCTGTTGTTTGCTTTACTGTGAAGGAGCTTTTAAATTTGACATGATCCCATGTGTTGATTCTTGAAGTTATTTCTTTTGCAATTGAGGTTCTGTTCAAAAAGTCTTTGCTTATGTCTATGTCTTCAAGAGTCTTACCCATTTTATTTTCCAACATATTAAATGTTTCTGCTTTAACATTTATAACTTTGATTCACTTGTATTATAGTTTAATATATGAGGGCATATAGGGGCCTATATTCAATTTTACATATGTTAATATCCAGTAAAGAAGTTGTCTTTCCTCCAGCATGTGTTTTTAGGTCCTTTGTCAAAGATCAGATAGCTGAATGTGTCTAGGGTTGTTTATGTGTCCTCTAATCTGTTGCATTGATCCACAGGGTTTTTATGCCTATACAATGCTATTTTCTTCATTATAGCCTTGTAGCAAACTTGAAGTCCAAAACTGTGATGCCTCCTGCTTTGGTTTTGTTGCTCAGGATTGCTTTTGCTATTCTAGGTCTCCTCTCCTTCCACATGAATTTTAGGATTTATTTTTGGAGTTCTGTGAGGAATGGTATTGATATGTTATTGGGGTTTTATTAAACCTGTTGGTTAGTTTTGGAAGTGTGGCCATTTCATGTTTTTGATAATTGCCATTGTGATGGATATGAAATGGTTGTGGTTTTTATTTACATTTACTTAATGGCTTATGATACTGAGCATTTTTTCATGTATTGACCATTTTTGTGTCTATATTGAGGGCTATGTTTCAAGCCACATGTCCATTTTTAAGTTGGGTTTGTTAATTTATTGTAGGAATGCTTTTTATTTTGGATATTAGTTAATTATCAGATGTATTGCTTGAAAATATTTCCTCTCATTTTGTGAACTGTCTTTTTTCTCTCTTGATAGTGTACTTTAAAGCACACCAAGTTTTTTTTTAACATTTTTTTTTACAAATAATGTCTCCATTTATTTTTTTCTTTTTCGCCATAAATTTATTGAGAAACAAATAGCAATGATACAGTTTCAAACCAAACTGGTAGGACAGTTTCAATAATTAACCCATTGCATACATTCTTCCTAGTGGTTAATTGCTGTACAAGATGCGGACATGATACCCCACTTACAAACACCATTAGAACAATTCCCTCTATTCATTAAAAGAGTGTAACTGTATATCCATCCTAGCCATTTGAATACACAGATACAAAATAGACATTCGTCTGCATCCCCTTTTTGTTGTTAAGTTCCGTTATTTGAATACTATAGGTGTGTAAACTCAGCAAAATATTCTAAAAGAGTCCAGTAGCCCATAATAATATTGGGTCTTCTTAAGAAACCACTTTTTTTTTTTTTGCAGAACCAGGGATTGAACTCAGGCCCTTGCGCTTGCCAGGGAAGCATTTATTCCACTGAGCCATCTCCCCAGCCCCAAGCACACAAAGTTTTAATTTTGAAGTACAATTCATCTACTTTATGATATTTCATGTGTTTTGGACATCATATCCAAGAAATAATAACTGTAGAGTCCATGGATATAGCTCAGCAGCACAAACACTTTCCTGGCAAATACAAGGTCCCGAGTTCTTTTCCCAGCAGTAAAACAAAACAAAAACACACACATAAACTTCACACACACACACACACACACACACACACACACACACACAGAGTGTTATACAGCTTTTACTGTTACATTTATGTTTTGGATCCATCTTGACTAAATTTTAACATATTGTATAAAGCAGAATAACTGGTTTCATTCTCATGAATTTTTATATTATTATTTTTCTGAGCACCATTTGTTGAAAACACCACTTTTTCCATTGGATGGTCTTATCACTCTTGCTACATTTAATTGATCACATAAGGGTCTTTTTCTGAGTTCTTTGTTCTAAATTGGTCTACATGGTTGTTCCTCAGCTGGTACCACATTGTTTTCCTTACTGTTGCTTGGAAGTAGTATTTAAATCAGAGAGTGTGAGTCCTACAAGTTTGGGTTTTTTTTTTTTTGCTTGTTTGTTTTACATTGTTTTGACTCTTCAGTGTCCCTTGACATGCTAAATGAGTTGTACAATAAATTACCTTTGAGGGTTTTTATTTTTTTTTTTGCAGTAGGGGAAATTGAACTCAGGACCCTGCACTTACCAGGCACACACTTATTCTACTGAACTATCTCCCTGGCCCTACCATTGAGATTTTGATAGGGATTTCTTCAAATCTGCTGATTACTTTGTGTAGTATTATCATTTTAACAGTATTATAAATTCCAATTCATAAAAATGGGAATCTTTTTAGTTGTTGATATCTTCATTAATGTTTTTAAGCAATATTATATAGTTTTCAGTTTACAAGATTTTCACCTCCTGATCTGAAAACATCATATCATAGGGATATATGTGTGCCGATGTTTATAGCGGCACAACTTGTGATAGCCAAATCTTGGAAACAACCAAGATGCCCATCACC
>NW_004524686.1:5897334-5900438 GCF_000260255.1 Octodon degus | reverse complement strand
TAACCACTGAGAAGAATGTATGCAGTGTATTATTTGTTGAAACTGTACTTTCGATTTGATTTGAAACTGTCTCATTGCTATACGTTTATCAGTAAAACTTTGAAAAGAAAAAAATAAAAAAAAATAAAAGATTTTCACCTCCTTTCTTAAATTTATTCCTGAGTAGTTTATTCTTTTCAATGTTGTTGTAAATGGAGTTGCTTTCTTATTCTCCTTTTGGATTGCTCACTGTGAGAGTATAGAAATGTAATTTATTTTGTATCTTGCAGCATTGTTGAATTACTGTTTTACTTCTAGCTTTTTGTTGAGATATGTTCCTGCTATTTTTATTAGGTTGGCTAAAAATACCTCTCTTCAAGTAATCTTCCTGCTTCAGTCTTTTGATGAACTGGATCTATAGGCATATACCACCTTACTCAGCTGTAACAACTTTTATGGTATGTGTGTGGAATCTGTAGGGATATGTACACATTTCATATATAAACAAGTATCATTTTACTTTTCATTTCTAATTTTTTTTGTGTATTTGGTACAGGGTCTCACTACGCAGCTTGACTTCATAGTGAACCTTCTGTTTTCAGCCTCCCCAGCACTGGGATTACAGGTGTGTTCCACCATGTCCAGTTTTGGTGGCCAGCTGAGAGCACCCAGGGACAGGGCCGGTGCAGCATGTGGTGCTGGGGGTGAACCCCAGTCCCTGTGTTTGTCTACGCAGGTGATTAGTCTGCTGAGCTATCTCTTTTACTGTTCTTTCCAATTTGTATGAATTTTTTCTTGTGTAATGTCTCTGGGTATGTACAATGGTACCTTGGTTCACAAACACTTTTTGTTTGCAAACAATGCAGTTCACAAATAGAGGCTTTTGGTAAGTTTGTTTTTGTTTGTGAATTCTGCATTGGGTGATAAACATGATTGTGACTGGTTTTTCCACATGAGCACAAATGCAGCCATCTTTTCCAGCATCATGGAAGGAATTAAGATCATGAAATGAGGCACACTGTATATCCAATACAATGTTGACTAAAGTTGACTTGGGATTCTCCTAGATTATTAAAAAAAGCACATGTTTGGTAGTTCTGGTTGGGTGGTATATATGGTAACTGGTCATTTTCTCCCTACAACTGTTCAACTCTGCTTCCCAGGTACAATGGCCTTGCACCCAGCTGGTAATGGACTGAATCCATGAAAAATATTAGCCAGGCCAAGGAGAGAGTTCAGCAGCACAAGCGCCTGCCTGGCAAGTATAAGGTCCTGAATTTGATCTTTTGTTTAAAAAGGAAAAGGAAAGGAAAACATTAGCCAAATAACACCTTAATTTCAAGGTGTTGGGAAATTTGCTCCAGCAATGGGAGACCTGTGGAATATGATGTTTATTGTAACCTTTGGTAAATGGCTCATTACATATGGCTTCTTTTGAGTTCTCTTTCATTCCTTATTTATTGTTTTTATCATGAAAAGGTGATGAGCTTTGTCAAATGTCCTTTGTGCATCAGCTAGGATGATGATGTACATTTTAAAAATTATATTGATATGATATATTACAATGACTGATTTTCTTTTTGAATTATTTTTTTAAATCTTTACTGGTACATATTTTCTTTTTTATTAATTTTATTGAGAAACAAACAGCAATGAGACAGTTTCAAAACTGATTAGTAGGACAGTTACAATAATTAATACATTGCATATTGTTGTCTTTGTGGTAGCTATTCATAGTACAATATGCAGACATGATACCCTATCCAAACACTATTAGTAGAAATTTTTCTTCTCATTGAAGTAAGAGAAATTAGATGTATATATAACCTAACTATTTTGTATATACAGATACAAAATGGTCTTTCATTTATATCCCTTTTTTTGTTTAGTGTTGTCAGAGATGGGTATTCCATTGACATTTAAATATTGTAGGTGCATGAATTCAGCAAAATTATCCAATATAGTCCATTAGTCCATAATAGTAGTGGGTTATCCATAGGACTGGCAATGTCAGAAGTTGTTGACTTGAGCCTTTTACAGCTCAGCATAGAAGCAGTTTATAGCCATCTTGTGAATTGAGTATATGTACATAATACATCTTGTTTTTAATTTAATTTCTAAAATTTAAAAATAATTTTAAAGAGAGTACGAATTAGAATTAAAACAGGAAAAATTAAAAGTGATACAGAATTTCACTTAACAAAGTAAAATGAATTTCACAGTATTTGTTTTAATACATAGTGTTGTCTTCCAACCAGTTATTTTCATATTTTGCCATGCATGTAAAATTGAGGAATGAAAAAAAAGAAAAACATGTATGAGAAATTAAGAAGAGAAAAAGAACAAATAAGTTTAAAAAGGAGACAAAACAAATTAAAGTATTAACTGCTTCTTTCCATAGCCCAGCGGAAACGCACAGTATATTTGACCAAACCATCCTGCTTATATACATAATCTCTTTTCCCCACTCCCTCTTCCTTCCTTTTTCTCAACTCAGTAACTCTTTCATTTTGAATAAGTTCATTCCCTTTTCTCAGTATTTATTGTACCCTTCTGGTTCCATTTTGCTCTTTCAGGTTCTCATACTAAAGAGACAATACGATGTTTGCTCATGTGGGTCTGATTTATTTCACTTGAATGAGTTCTCTAGTTGTATCCATTTATGCACAAAGACTCAAATTGTTCCTGTTTTATAGCTGAATAATATGCCATTGTATAAAAATATCACATAGCCTTTATCCATCCTTCAGTTGATGGTCATCTGGGTTGTTTCCAGGATTTAACTATGACGAATTGTGCTGCTATAAACATGGGTGCATATATATTGCTTTGGTATGATGTTTTCAGTTCTTCTGGAAAAATAACCAGCAGGGTAATAGCTGGCTTGAATGGGACTTCCAATTCTAGCCTCTTAAGGAATCTCCACACTGATTTCCATAGTGGTTGTACCAGTGTGCACTCATACCCACAGTGCAGAATGGTTCCTTTTTCTCCACAGCCCCTTGCCAGTATTTGTCATTGGCTGACTTCTTTTTTTTTCAAAGTTTTATTGATAAACAGATAGCAATGAGACAGTTTCAAATCAAATCGGAAGTACAGTTTCAACAAATAATACACTGCATATA
>NW_004524686.1:5882829-5891077 GCF_000260255.1 Octodon degus | reverse complement strand
CGTGTATGCCAGGCCTGAGCTGTGCCTGGAGTGGGCAATGTGAAATGGGGGGAAGAGGATGCTCTCCACACACACTCATGGGACCTGGGCTAGGACTGGGTCTGGGGGCTTCGAATGGGGCAAATATTCGTACTCGGCGGGCGGGGTGGGGGAGGCACTGCGGAGTGGTGGGGGCTGGCCCAAGGGGCTGGGAGAGTGTCCGGCCCTCGCTGTTCCTGGGCTGGGACTGGTCCCACCGGCATAGGGTAGCAGGAAGCTCTCCGCACACTCACCGGGCCTGGACTAGGACTGGGTGTGGGGGCTCCCGGAACTCGGCAGAAAATCCTACTGGGTGGGCGGGGTGGGGGAGGCACTGCGGAATGGTGGGGGGCGGCCCAAGAGGCTGGGAGAGGGTCCGCCCCACCCTGCGCCTGGGCTGGGACTGGTCCCACCGGCGCAGGGTAGCAGGAAGCTGTCCGCACACTCACCTGACCTGGACTAGGACTTTGGCTGACTTCTTGATGATAACCATTCTTGCTGGTGTGAGATGGAATCCCAGTATTGTTTTAATTTGCATTTCTTGAATGAGCAATGATATTGAACATTTTTTCACATATTTACTTGCCATTTGTATTTCTCCCTCAGAGAAGTGTATATTCATATCAGATGCTCATTTTTTTTTTACTGGGTCTTTGAGTATGGGTGCCCAATTTTGAAAAATTCTTTACATGCTCTAGATGGAATGACCTTTGTTGGCACTTCTGCTGGTGCCACTCCAAACTTTTAAGAAGTTAGGTGGACTCTGAGTGGCCTCCAGGACTCAGGAAAGCTGTGATCTGTGGGCCCAGTGCACACAGGCAAGGAGGTTTCCTGGTGCCATTTAAGAACTTGGCAGACTGGGCAGCCTGTGGGACTCTGGTAAGCTCTGATTTTCCTTAGCCCCCAGTGCACAGATGTGGAGCTTCCATTGGTGCTGGTCCAAACTTTTAAGAAATTAGGAGGACTCTGCATAACCTGCAAGACACAGGAGAGCTGTGATCTGTGAGTCTAGCAAAGCAGTTGTGAAGCTTTCCTGGAGTCATTTGGGAATAACAGCAGACTCTGGGTGGCCTGCAGGACTCTGTGTGGGTGATTACTGAGAGCTTCAAAAATGCCACAACAAAATAACAAAAGGCAATCTCAATCCTCTAGCCCTCTCAGAACAGATCCAGGAGACAAAGACATAGAAGAACTTGGAAATCACACACCTGAAATATCTGAACTGATAGCAACTGAAGTAAAGAAACTATCAGGCAATAGAAGAAATAAGATCAGATATAATCTCTCAGATCCAAAAAGAAATGACAACAATTGTGAAATAATTGCTCAGTACAACTAAAGAAGACATGAGCAGAAAAATAGAAGAGAATAGAAAAATGATGGAAACACTGAATGAACATTATGGGAAAGAATTAGAATGCAGGAAACAGATTCAAACAGATATCCAGGATATTGAGAACTCCACTGAAATCTGGCAAAACCAATGGAATGAAACTGAAGATAGACTTTGAGACCTCGAAGACAGTGCGGCAGCTGGTGAATGTGAAATAAAAGATTTCTTGTTTCTTTTTTTAAATCCCTTTCCCTTCCCTCCTTACTTTCTGTAATCCCCCTTTCCCTATTTTCATTCCTGTTAATATTACTAATTTTAGCTATCTATGGCATATAATGTTAGCATTAATTGAAGTAATTAGGGTTCTGTAGGTAGCATACTCTTACTTTACTTTTTCCACTCCCCATCCACATCTTGCCCTTGTCCTCTTGGAATCTTTTCCATTTGCAAGAGAACCATCCCTTATTTCCTCGGACTCATCCTTTACTGCTCTTTGTACTTTGCCTTGTTCAAATGAGAGGGATACATTACTTAACCTTTTGTGTCTGGTTTACTTAACACTTTATTTTCAAGGTGCATCCATTTTCCTAAAATGTCTCGAATTTGTCATTCTTTATAGCCAAGTAGTATTCTATTATATACAGATACCACACTTTCTTTTTTTTATTTTTTATTTTATTTTATTTTTTTCACACTTTCTTTATCCAGTCATCTGTTGAGGTATACTGCTTTTCATATGTTAGGAACATCCCTACATTCCAGAAATCAACACAAGTGATCATGGTGTATGTAATACTTTCAATACATTGTTCAATTCAATTTGCACGCCCACGCGTGCACACACATGTGTTTGCTATACTAGGGATCAAATCCTGAGTCTCATTCATTTCTCGCAGGCACTCTACCATTGAGCTACACCCTAACATATTTTTTTTCCATATCACAAAAGTATAAAACTATGCACAAAAGGGATGAATGCCAACTGCAGGACAGTGCTTACCCAAAAAGTGATACAGCTTAAGAAGTCATGGCATGTAGGATTTTGCTATAGTCATGATACATTGTTTCTTAGAAAGAAGAGGACAGTAGAAGCAAATGAGGCAAAACAGAAACATCCAATTAACTCAGTGGTGTGGTTACACTTAAGACACTTATTATTTTCTTCACTTTTCTACATGCTTGAAAAATAATTATGTTGTATGTGTAATATCGATAAAATGTGGCTCCTAGACTGGAAACCATTACACATTGTTAGGCTATCTTCACTATTTGCATGAATAGTGCTATTTTCAGGCAACACACGACTGTGTGCTGAGGAGATAATGCTTAAGTTATGGAACAGCACCAGTATAACTCCAGTAGAGTAGATGGTTCTAGTATCCTAAATTCTAGTAAGGTGTTTCAACTTTAGGGCATTTCATAGGTAACAGAAGGTAATTTGTTAAAAATATGAAGGCCCTAGGCTACAAAAATCTCAGTTAATGTTGGAAATAACAATGGAGAGAATGCTCAAAAGGCCACACAAAAATACAACTTTCCATTCTTTTTAAATGTATTTGGCACAAGGTCTCACTAGGCAGCTCGAACTTGTAGTGATCCTCCTGTTTTCAGCCTCCCCAGCGGTGGGATTTTAGGAATGTGCAACCTCACTGGGTCTTGGTGGCTGGCTCAGTACACCCAGGGATGTGGCTGGACCAGCATGTGGTGCTGGGGATTGAACCTGGGTCCCAGTCCCTGTGCTTGCCTAAGCAGGCACTTAGTCCACTGAGCTATCTTGCTGGCCCCAACTTTCCATTCTTAAAGTCCTGTCCAGCTGTTGTCTTCCACTATCAATGCCTAGCAGGTCACCCCAGTGGGAATCTGCTTTCCTGTGCTCCAGCACCATTTTGTTACACACACTTCCTCACCAGATTTTCATGAATTGAATCTCCTCCATCGGACTGTGAGACTGAGGGGGAGAATAACCCTATTTAATGTCTTGTATTCCTGCCTGAGATATTCTCCTTTACCTACACTTTGAAACTTACTTCCACAAAGGTTTTTTCCTCCAGTTTGGGTTAAGCTTCTTTCTCTGTGTTCCTAGGCCAACCTCTGCCACAGTGTGTATCATACTGTGTCGCTGACATCCCATGTTTATCTATTTCTCCATAGAAACTGTAAGCCCCTTGTCCGCCCTTCTTCCCAATGTTCAGCTAAGGGCCTGGTCCATAGAAGGAGCTCAATAATCACAGATAAGTCAAGAACTTATATAGTTTCTACAACTAAAAGTCTTACTTTGTGTATAGCCAGCAGATGTCCTCTCTTTATTGGAGTTGAAATATAGATGGTGTCTGTGTTTGAGTTCTACTTATTATTATTTATCTGGTTCTTAGCATAGAAGCATATTAAAGAAAAACCTAGCTGATGCTTTTCAAATGGTTATAATTAACAGAGGAAAGCAACAATTTTATGATGGTCTTTTATTTACTTTCCTTTTTTCTGAAGCCATCTGATTACCTACTTAGCAATAATGTACAGCGTATACTAGCTGAATAAACTAAGTTTCTGTTTCATTAGTTGAATAAACTAACACTTATTAAGCATTCATTTCCAAGCAAGACAGAAGTAATTTCAAAGTAATTTCAAAGCAAGATAGAAATTCACATTTAATCTTTCCCCAAATATCTTCTGTCATTATTGCTTTATGTTGGAGATAAAGAAACAGAGACTTAGAAAGGTTAAGTTACTTATAAGTTGATTGAAAAATCAACATTCTTAAACATCTCTGTTTCATTGAATTTCCTTTTTAACACACTGTGGCAGACAGTCTTTAAAATGAGCTCCAGTGAGCCCTGCATCCAGATATTATGAGCTAGTTTAGTGATTTATTTCTAACAATATGGCACAGCGGATGCCATACTTTTTTGTGCTTACCTTTCAACAAATGGTAGCCTTTGGCTTCTTAGAACACCTTCTATCTTACTAGCTTTGATGAAGCAAATTGGCATGTTGAGGAAGTCACTAGGCCAAGGATGTTAAAGAGGCCTGCAGCCCACAGCCAGACAGAGGCCGTTGGTTTCATAGACTACAGAAAACTTAATCTTGCCAATAACCGTATGAGCTTGGAAGGAAATTTTTCCCCAGGAAACTTCAGAAATACAATCAAGTCTTGTAATTTACTGTGACTATAGCCTCATGAAAGACTCTGAAACTGAAGGCCCAGTTCTGCAGGCCCCTGATTCTCAAATTAGAAAGAGTAGGATAATCAATGGGTGTAATTTGAGCCTGTGCAATTGTGGCAGTTTCCTTATCTATTAAAGACACTTATCTATTACTTATCTATTAAATACTACTTAGGTACATATCTATTAAGTACTACTATTGAAGTCACTATTAGAACTATAGAGTAAATACTTCAAACACACAAGATTACAACATGTCCTGCATTGTTCCAGGTGCTTTACAGGCATTAACACACAGCTACCTTCAGATAAGTACTGTTACTAATGCTATGCTTTCTTTCTTTTATTTTAATGTTGTTAGTACAGGTTCTGCAGGATCTCATTACACAGATCAGATTTGTAGTGATCTGCCTGTTTTCAGCCTCCCAGGCACTGGAATTACAGGTGTGTGCCACCACACCCAGTCTCAATCAAAGTCTCAGGTTGCCTTGAGGGTGAGGTCAGCACTGCATGCCAGGAATGGAACCCTGGTCCCTGTGTCTGCCTAAGCAGGTATTTTAATAGGACAACCCATCCTATGCTTTCTTGTACTGCAGATACATTCTGTAACTTGGCTACACCTCTGGACAATGGCATAACTTCAGTTTTTATGCTATTATTATGGCTCCAAGAATTGTGTCCTGTATTTACTTTAGGGTTATACTTTCTGAAACAGATACACGAGAGAAGTAAGCCACTAAATGGCCATTAAAACTTAATTGAAAATGTATTAGTGAATATTTAGTTTGAAAGTACAATATTTTAAAACAGCCACACCTAAAAAATATGAGGAAAATCTCTTTTCTGGCCTAGCTTGAGCAAGGAAGATTTTCCCAAAAGGGAATTGTGGAAGGGGATGCCTAGCTAAATAGATAATATTGTCCCTCCTAACAGAGTCAAGTGTTATCAGAATGACAAGGTACACTGCAGTTTATAACTGAAATGTTTTAATTGTTAGGATGCACAGGCAGTGGTGTTTGCATAATTTCACTTTATGGTGGAGAAAAGAACTGGAATAATCTATGCATTTGCGTTTCAGTGTCCCATATGTAGTGGTAGTGGCTGGAAAGAGGAAAGATGTGACACCCAAGGAAAATACTAGATTGAAAGTGAATAAAAGAGAAAAAACCGAGCCTGGTGGGATAGTGCATGCCTATATTTCCAATTATCAAAGAGCCTGAGGCAGGAGGATTTAAAGTTTTGGGTCATCTGGGCGGTTTAGTACTGAAAAAGGGAAAAAATAGAAATTATGTACTATTTTCATGTCTTTTTTAGTATGCTTCCAACTTTTACCATGAATCAAAACATTTATACCAAGAAATATATGCATAGTTATCAGAAATAACATCTATTGATTATTAGCTTTCCACATAATGGGAAACTTTTGAGTAGCAGACAACAATGACAGCCACCTTGGTAAATGTTTCCTAAGATTTCCTCCAAAAGCAATATGGAAGAAGAAGAGACCAATAAATGTGCATGAAAAGATGCCCTATAATAACTTAAGTAGAAAAAATATTGAAATGTCATAGTAACTCCAAATAAAAGCAAAAGTAGCACCAAGTTATAGTGTGATGTCTCTTTGCTCCTTCTCTCCTCCCACCAGCTTGGCTGCAAGGCTTTGTGGTGAGCGGGGTTTGCTAGAGGGCCTAAAGATATGTAAAGTGATCCTCAGAAAGACTAAGTTCACCTTAAATTTTTAAAGTGTCTAAGGGGATCTGAACATAGACTCTAAGGAAAAAAATTAAAAGCAAGTGTTATTTGAAGGGACAATCTTTAAAATATAACTTGTGGAAAAGAAAAAAAGATAAAGTAAAGATTCTTTTGGGTAATTGAATGATGAAAGAGAACAAGGTCAAAGAAAAGATTTGTGTTCATCAACACAAAAAGAGAAACACTACAAGAATCACCAAAACAAAGTACAGTACAGTACAAAGCACAGTTCATATGGAGTTTGCTATGCTGACAGAAGAGGGCGCCATTAAAGTAGGAATATCATAAAATACTACAAGATATCTTAAAATGAGTAGGAACAGGAAAGATGAGCAGATCTCCACAAAGTTGCTGCTGCAAGGGAAATTTGAGCACTAATGAAAAATAGAAAAAAGGAAAGATTTCAAATCAATAGTTCAAGGCATCATTTCAAACAACTAAAAAGAGCAAATTAAGCATAAAGCAAGCAGAATACAGAACCTAATTTAGAGCAGAAATAAATGGAACTGAAAATAGGAAAACAACAGATAAAATGAATTAAGCAAAAAGACATTTCTTTGAAAATGTCAATGTAATTGATAAACCTCTAATAAGACAAAAAAGATGAAAATAGGACACAAATGACTAATATCAGGAATGACATAGGGGATATTACTACAGGTCCTTCAGCTATTAAATAATAGTAAGACAATATTTAAAAACTCCACTCCCATACATTTTTAAAACTTAGATTAAATAGGCCAATTCCTTGATGAATCCAAGTTACCAAAATTCAAACAATACAAAATAAATAATATGAATAGTCTTATAATTATTTTTAAAATGAATTAATGTTTTTAAAATCTTTTCTAAAGTGATCTCCAGACCCCAATCATTTCATTGGCAAATTATTCCAAACATTTGAAAAAATTCTCCACCATCCATTCTAGAAAATAAAAGCAGAGAGTACTCTTGTTGATTCATTGTATAGTCATAGTTTCCTTAATAACAAGACAAGTAAAGGCAGTATATTAAAAAGCAAACTACAGACCAGTATCTGTCACGATCTTTTTTTTTTTTTTTTTTTTTTGGCGGAACCGGGGACTGAACTCAGATCCTTGCGTTTGCCAGTCAAGTGCTTATCCTACTGAGCCATCTCCCCAGCCCCTGTCATGATCTTAAAAGAAAAATTTCTCAGCAAAATATTAGTAAGTCTGACCAAACGATGTTATAAAATTAATCGTCAGGTGCAGTGGTGAATGCCTGTAATGCCAGCACTCTGGGAGGTGGAGGCAGTAGGATCATAAGTTTTAACCCAGCCAGAAGAATTTATCACTGTAAAGAAACCCTGTTTCAAAATAAAAATCAAAAAGGGCCAGGTAAGCAGCTCAGTATGAAAGCCTGGTGGGGGCCTGCCCATTAGCTCAGTCATTTAAGTGACTGCTTCAAAAAACCAGTCAGGCTCAGGCTGCTGTGGTTCAAGCCCCAGATCCTCAAGCCTTGCCAGACCTGCCCTGAAGGCATCCTGAGCCAGCCCCCCTACCAAAAAAAAAATCTTTCTGAAAGCCTATTGTTCAATTCATAATACTGCAGAATAAAATAAAATATATAATACAATGAAACAGGTTTATCTCAAAAATACAAAGCTAGTTCAATATTAGAATATAAATGTAATCTCCAATATCAACAAGCTAACAGAGAAAACTGCATATCATATCAATTGATATGGAACATTCATTTTACATTTTATACCTATTTATGATTTTTTAGAAAATTCCTAGTGGGGCTGCGGACATAGCTCAGTGATAGAGTGCTTGCTACAGGTAGTGCAGAGAAAAAAGACTTTCCAGAAGATGGAAAATTTATGGGACCCCCTCTAAAGTTGATAAATTTCAACTATTAAAATACTGTACTTGGGCTGGAGAGATGGCTCAGTGGTCTAAAGCACCTACTTAGAACAAGCTTAGCAAAAGCATCAGGGACCGCGGTTCAATCCCCCAGCACC
>NW_004524686.1:5872759-5882728 GCF_000260255.1 Octodon degus | reverse complement strand
AAATAAATAAATAAATAAATAAAATTAAAAAAAAAAAAGAAAATGTTTAAAAAAAAAAATACTGTACTTATCACTACACTTAATGATGAAAGACTGTGTGGTTGTCCGGAAAGCTTGGAAGCAAGGCAAAGATCTCTACTTTTCCCCAATTTTATTCATTCAGTAGTGCAAGCCCTAGCCATCTTAATAAGGCAAAAAAAAAAAAAAATCCAAGCAGAACAAAACCTGAAGAAATAAGGAATGTTTCCAAGAGAGCTGTGTGGGGAAGGAGGCATCTGGGCCTGCGCAGCTCCAGTGGCATCGCAGCTCCAGTGGCAGCGCCCGAGATAGGGTAACTTTGTCAGCCACAGACTGCTACATCGTGCATAAGATCTACAATGGCAAGAATGGACCAGTTTGACTATGAGCTGGAACAGGCCCTGGAAGCCCAACATGAGTACATTGTCACTGAGCCCACCCAAACTGGTGATGAGACAGAGTGCTAGGTCACTGTGGGCAACTGCCTGCATAAGATGGCTGTGCTGGCTGGCACTGCCTGCCTCTTCACCCCATTGGCACTGCCCTTACTTAGATCATTCCCACTACATTTCCCTGCCTGCTGGTGTGTTGAGCTTGGCCTGCTGCACACTTTATGGGATCTCCCAGCAGTCTGACCCTTGCTGCAAGTACTGGGTGGAATATGATGCCTATAAACTGTCTCGACTACCTCTGCACACACTCACCTCCTCCACTCCAGGAGTGCTGATCCGGATAGACGACCTGCACAGAAAGAGACTGCACAACACTACAGCACTGGCTGTCCTGGTGTACTGTGTACGGAAGATTTAGAACTCTCTGCTGTATGACTCTAGTGAACAGGGAGAGGAACAGAAACACACAGCCGGCAAGAGACAAGAGAACACAAAGGATTTGGATTGCCGCAGTAACACTTTCCTCTGTGAGGCAGCGGAGCCTGGGAAGGTGTTTGGTTTGACTTTTTTTTTTTTTAAAGAACACAGATCATGGGTGTACCAAAGTTTTTTTTTTTCAACTTATTGCAAAAAATGTGATTTCCATAACCCTGGAGGGGGTCTGAGGCCATGGAAGTCTTATCTAGGCAGAAGGCTATTGGTAGAAGCCAATGCTGCTGAGGGGCTGTGAACGTGCTTGGGGGTCTTTAAGCAATACTGTTTAACTGTCTCCTTCAGAGCCAACCAGAAGCTATCAACCATTAAAATTATGAGTATTTCAAACTAAAATAAAGAAATAAAATGGATACAAATTAGAAAGGAAGATACACAACTGTTACTATTTTGAGTCTGCATTGGTTATAGATTATTGTTTTTTCTTTTTTATTTTCCTTATCTGGTACTGAGAATTGAACTCAGGACCTTCTGCTTTCCAGGCAGGTATCTGTGCAGCTGAACTATGTCCCTAGCTCCCCGATTATTGTTATGTAAAAAACATGAAGGAATCTACAACAAAGTTCGTAGAATTAATAAGTGAATTCAGGAAGATCACAATATATAAGATTAACACACCTAAGTCGATCATATTCCTATCTATTAGCAAAGAACATATGGAAACTGAAATTTAAAATGCAAAATAATTTGTCACTACAAAAAATTCGGGCACCTAGCTATAAATCTAACAACACAATTACAAGATCTTTATGATGAAAATATTGAAACAAATGAAAGAAATCAAAGATGAACTATATAAATATAGACATATTTCTGGATTTGATATGGTAAAAATGTTGCTATTTCTCAAATTTACCCATAATAAAATTATTGTCAAAATTCCTATATATTTTTTGTACATATTAACAAGCTTATTTTGTAAATTGTACAGAAATACAAGGGAACTAGACTAGTTAAAAAGGAAAAAGTACATTAAAATGGAGGAATCACTATCTTTCTTTTTTTAAACTTAAAATATAAACATTACAAGTATTGGCTGTGAAATAATATAATTATACTAGAAATTTCTTTTGGTTTATTGAAAGAAACAGGGGGCCAGGGAGATAGCTCAGTAGGATAAGTGCTTGACTGGCGAACACAAGGATCTGAATTCAATCCCCAGTTCAGCCAAAAAAAAAAAAAAAAAGAAAAGAAAGAAACAGTTAATACCTAATTATTTGATCAATTTGGCATGCCTATAAGTGATAATATGAACAACTACCTTCATGATAACCATATGCAGTGTAACAACCATTGTTCATTCTCCATCATCTTGTTTTGAAATTCTGTATCATTTTGTATTTGCTTTAAAATAAAAAATAGAATTCTATATATGTGGCAGTTTGTGTCTCATGTTTTTCATTTAGCGTGTTTTCAATCTTCATACATGTTATAACACGTATTAGTGTTTCTTTAGATGGCTAAAAACTCCCATAGCATTCCATTGTTTATGCATTCATCAGTTGCATGTGATGATTAATCTTGACTATTGCCTTGATTCATTAACAGGTACCTAGATGGTGATTGAATAGTGAGGAAGCTAACCTCAAAATAGATTGACTCATTGCTGTGTTCATAGATTAATGGGCTGTTAGGAGGTGGAGCCCGTTAGAGAAAGCCCAGAAGCTCACCTAAGAAGGAAATATCTTCTCCCAGGCTCTCTCACCCCCTCTGTTTCCTGGCAGCCATGAAGCAAGCAGCTTTGCTCTGCTCTGCCCTCCCATCAAGACATTTCTGCCTTGCAGTCAGCAGACCATGGACTGAAACTGAGCCAAAATAAACCTCTCCTCCTTTAAGGTGTATATATCAGATATTTTGTCCCAGAGAAACAATGCTGAGTAATGGACATTTGGGTTCTTCCCACTTTTGGCCCAAACACTACAATGAATAGTTATGTACAAGTTTTTTGTGGACGTATGTGTTGACTCATTCTGGGTGTATACTCAGGAGTGGAATTTTTCGGTCACATAAACCGCTAAACTGTTTTATGAGCAGATGCACCATTTTATATTTCAACCAGCATTGTATGAAGGATTCAAATTTACATTCTCACCAACATTTGCCATTTTTTAACCTTGTTTATTGTAAGCATATACAACATGCTATCTCATTAGAGTTTTGATTTCTATTTCCACAGTGACTAATGATATTGATCATTTTATTCATGTACATACTGGCTACATGTGTATCTTCTTTAAAGAAATGTCTGCTGAACTCCTTGCTCATTTTTCTGTTGGGTTATTACATATTTATTATTGAATTTTAGATGCACATTGTATAATTTGGATACAAGTTTCTTGTCAAGGTTTACTTTCTTTTGTAGTGTCTTCTTTTGCTTGAATTTTGGCTGCCGTATTTAAGAACTGTTTCTTAGCCCAGCTGATTTTTGTTTTGTTTTATTTTTATGGTAGTGGGGATTGAACTCAGGACCTTATGCTTGCGAGGCAGGTGCTTTTACCGCTGAGCTATTTCTCCAGCCCCCAGGTGATTTTTGAAGAAGGAACTAAAGCAATTGATTGACAGAGGGACAGTCCTTTCCATTAATTATCCTAGAAAAACTGGACAATTACAGGAAAGAATATGTATTTCCCTTTAACCTCATTCTATGTACAAATGACACAAAACTATCTATAAATTTATTTTATTTATTTATTTATTTATTTATTTATTTATTTATTTGGTGGAACAAGGGATTGAACTAATTCTTCTGCCCATCATGAACTGGTTTTCTTTGGTTTTTGGTTTTATGGGAATCCCCTCTGCAAGTACACCCTTGCCTTGGAGTCAGACTATTATGGACTGAAACCCCTGAAAGCTTTGAGCTGTTTCTCCTTTAACTTTGGGTGGCAAGTATTTTGTTTCAACAATTAGAAAAGTTAGACAGTAATGCATCTCAAGACCCTAGAAAAGGAAGAACAATCCAAATGAAAAGCTAGAAAAAGGAAGGAAGTCATAAAAATTAGAATAGAAGTTAATAGAATGGAAGTTTAAAAATACTCTCCAAATCAATTAATGGAGAAGCTGATTCTTTTAAAAAATAAACCAAATTAGATAAACCTTTAGCCAATCTACTTCTAAAAGGAGAGACAAAATCAGTGGAATTAGAAATGGAAAAGGCAAAATCACAATGGGTACCACAGGAATCTAGACCACTACAGTCATGCCATGGTTGACAAACTTAATTCATTCTGATTCTGGGGAACATGGTCACAGTTGTCACCCAATGTGGGGTTCTATTTAAAGCTATTTATGAGAAATCTATTGTCAACATTATATTAAATGGGGGAAAGGGGCCAGGGAGATGGCTCAGTAGAATAAGCACTTCCCTTGCAAGCGCAAGTGCCTGAGTTCAATCCCCGGTTCCGCCAAAAAAAAAAAGTGTGTGTGTGGGGGGGGGAACTGGTACTGGCTTCAGCAGTACATATATTAAATGGGGAAAAATTGAAAACCTTTATTTTTTTTTTTTTTTTGTTTTTTGGTGGAACCAGGGGTTGAACTCAGGCCCTTGCACTTGCCAGGGAAGCGCTTATTCCACTGAGCCATCTCCTGGCCCCTAGTAAAATTCTTGAAGACAAGATAAGCAAGGGCTTTCTGAACAGAAACCCAGTTGCACCAGAAATAGAGTCAAGAATTAACAAATGGGATTTTCTCAAATTAAAAAACTGCTGGGCCAGGAACACAGCTCAGCGGCACAGTGCCTGCCTGAGAGGCATGAGGTACTGAGTTCAGTTCAGTACCAAAAGATAAAAAAGCTTCCGTGTATCAAAAGAAACAACCAACAGAGTGACAGAAAGGGAAAATATTTTGACAGGTATTCCTTGGACAATAGGCTAATCAGCTGGAATATATAAATAACTCAAGGGGCTGGGGAGATGGCTCAGTAAAATAAGTGCTTTCCTGGCAAGTGCAAGGGCCTGAGTTCAATCCCCAGTTCCACCAAAAAAATGAATAAAAAATAAAATAATAAATAAATAAATAAAAACATCGGGCTCCCCTAAAGAAAAGACTCAAGCAAAAAGTGGGCCACTGAAATGAACAGGTACTTCTCTTGAGAAATACAAGTGCTCAATACATATATGAAAAAGTATTCAACATCGCTGGTCACTAGAGAAATATAAATTAAAACACTGAGAGTCCATTGTACTCAGCAACCAATATCTATCATCAACAAATCGTATAACAATAAATGCTATTAAGGCTGTGGAGAAAAAGGAAAGCTTCTACATTTTGGTGGAAGTTTAAATCAGGACAACTAGTTTGGAAGCCAGTATGGAGATTAGCCAAAAACCCAACACTAGAATTTCTAATTCCACCAGACCGAAGTATTATCCTTCAAGGTATCTCCCCCAAAGAGTTAAAGGTATCACATTACAGTAATACATGCATCCCCATGTTTATAACAGCACGATTCACAATAGCTGAATCTTAAAAGCAGATCATATGGCTATCGACAGATGAATAAATAAAGAAAATGTGGTATTTATACACAGTGGAGTACTATTTTGCTATGAAGAAGGGTAAGCTTGAGATATTGGTAGGAAATGAGTGCACTTTGTGGCTGTAATATTAAGTGAAATAAATCAGACATACAAGCTTAAATACAGTATGAGAAAGCCAAAATGTAAATAAAGAGTAAGATAAAAGAACAAGAAGCAGAGGGATAGATCTTTACAAAAGAGAAGGGGATCAAAAGAATGATGGAAGGGGACAGAGGAAGTGAATGAAGAAAGCACTAGATGTGCATATGTACCCACTTCCCAGGACGAATGTAGTCACCATCTACTGCAAATATGTACCAGTAAAAATAAACATCTAACAAAAAAGTTCACATAAACCCCCAAAAGGCAGGGCAGTGGCACATTTCAAAGAACAAAGGGCAATAAATAGAGAACAATAAGATGTAGAAGTTAATTTTTCTAACAAAATAATCACCTTTGTTGAGGCTGGGATTTAAACCTAGGTAGTGTGCATGGTAGGCAAGTGGCCAACCACTGAGCTGTATCCCCGGGGCACGACAATTCCACTAAAATATCAGTGTTCCAGCAGTCATTTCAGCAGGGGCCACACAGCCATCCACCCAGAGCCAGCTCGGTCCTGCTCCACCTGGACTACTGAGTCTATCCTGGCCGTGGGAAGCTGGGTGTCTCAGAGCTGCCTGCCTGTCTGAGACCAGGTCATGGAACGGCTGCCCTGGAGAGGACTTACTCTGAGCTTGTGCCGTTTGCTCCCTAATGGATAGTTAGAGGTTTCACCCACCTATCCATTTGTTTAGAAATTATATTTATACACTTATAAATTAACTATACGTGATTTTTCCCTGAGAGACACTAAAGAGCCTGACAAAAGCACAAATAGGGTAGAAATTGCAGGATGAGGGCAAAACCCAGCAAATACCAAGAGAGAGACTTGGGTGATCTTCATCCGGAAGGGAGTTAGGCTGGATGGCTACTTCTCTTAGTGACCAAATGAACTTGCATCAGACTGGCCTTCCACAGTGTGGCCATGACCTCTCTGAGGCAGGAGGTCCCAGGGAAAGGCTAGCAGAGAAGTCAGGGTTGGCCTTGGAGCCCCTGATTGCTACTGGATCTGATTGCCGAGTGAGCCAGCCCACCACCAGGCCACCCAGGCCTAATGCAACACATAAGTCCATAGTGCACACCCTGAGATCTTCTGTACCCCTTGGCAACCCTACTCCTAACACACACACACACACACACACACACACACACACACACACACACACTAGTTCTGGACACCCTGACAGCTCCTCACAGGGCCATCAAAGGTCAGAAACTCCACTGCCCATCAGAGGGGCTGAGTCAAGCCGCTCAGCAGCAGCAGTCCTGTCTCAGACAGCCACCAGTCCCACCCCAAAGCCAAGGCCCTTGGTGCTAAGATCACTTTTCACCTGCCCCCCCCCACTGTTTTTTTCTCTTTCAATAAAATTATTGATGTGTTAAAAAAATTAAAAAAATATATCAGTGTTCGAAATCTTCAAATGAAAAGGCAGGTCATGAGAGGGTGGGTATAAAGAAACAAGATCCAACTGTATGTTGTCCAAAAGCAATGCAGTTTAGGTATAAACACACATAGGTAGATTGACAATACAGAAATAGCATGATTTGTTCTAATGGTGTTTGTAAATACGATCACAAGTCCGCATCTTGTACAGCAATTAACCACTAAGAAGAATATATGCAGTGTAATATTTGTTGAAACTGTACTTCCTATTTGATTTGAAACTGTCTCATTGCTATCTGTTTATCAATAAAACCTTGGAAAAAAATATCCCCGTTTCCACCAAAACAAAAACAAAAACAAAAACTTTGTCATGTATATACCATTTAGTAACAACTAATTAGGTAAAAAAAATTATGTATTAAATAGAGATGATTGGTCAAAAGTTATGCCAAGTGAAAATTAAAGTATGTCACAAAATGTCAAAAAAAAAATAAAAGAAAAAGAAACAGACCCAAGCAGAGCGGTGCACACCTGTCATCATAGCATTCTGGGAAGCTGAGGCAGAAGGATCGAATATTCATGGCCAGCCAGTGAGGCAGGAGTGGTGGTGCAGAGCTCTGGAGACTAAATCAGGGGGATCCCTGCCTACTCAAGGCAGGTTCGGTTGTACAGTAAATTTCTTTTTAAAAACATTAATTAATTAATTAATTAATTTAATTTTGGGGGGAATCAGGGATTGAACTTAGGCCCTTGGGCTTGCCATGGAAGCACTTATTCCACTGAGCCATCTCCCTGGCTAACAGTATAATTATTATTATTATTATTATTATTATTTATTATTTATTTTTTTTGCAGAAACCGGGGATTGAACTCTGGTTCTTGCACTTGCCAGGCATGCATTTATTCTACTGAGCCTTCCCCCAGCCTATAGTGAGTTTCAAGCCACTGTCAACTACATAGTGAGACTCTGTCTGAAAAAGAGTTAGTTTAGTTAAAGACCAGTTTGGGCAATCTAAGTTACACTGTGAGTTCCTGTCATCCTTTTTCAAAGCTAGGGTTATAGCTTAGTATGAAGGGGCTGGATTTAATCCTTATGGCCAAAACATAAATTAATTAGTAAAGAAATGTAGATAGATGCATCACACTAACAATGATGAAAAGGAAGCAGGAGTATTTATATTAATTTTACTTTTGAGAAAGAAAAGTTATCAGGATAAAAAAGGCATTCAATAATGATAAGCAGGTCAATTCTCAAAGATTCCAAGAAAATTCTTGCTATATATGAACCAAAAAAGAGACCATCAAAATAGAAAAGATGATGACAGAGTTTCAAGGATAAAGACAAGAATCCACTAGATACACCTCTCTATGGGAAATGCATGGATCTAACAAGAGCAAAATCAGCAGGGCATTGCTGAATCCAGCAGCGCCAGCAGTTGACTAAATATAATTTACATCTTTTCACTACTTTCTCCCAAAACAGCACAATGCTCATTCTCCACAAGCTCACACAGAACATTCAGCAAGATTACTTCTAGGCCGTGAAGCACATTTTTCAAATTTAAAATAATGGAAGCCATATAACATCAGTTCTGAGACCTCAATGAAATTAAACCAAAAAAACAATATTAGGTTTTAAAAAAATCATAAAATAGTGTGCGCTTAATCAATGCTTTGCTAAGAACACCTAAGTCAAATAGAAAATCTTGAGAGAAACTTTTAAATGTTTTGAAATAAATTAAATGAAAATGTAACACCTCAAAATATTGGAGACAAAGGGCCAGCCAAATAGCTCAGCGGATTAAAGACCCTGCCTATGCAGAAGCAGCTGCTGGGGTGCCGAGCTAGCCCCATCCCTGGGGCGCGCTGAGACATTGATTGATATTGGGCGTGGTGGCGTGCATCTGTAATCCCAGCTCATGGGAGGCTAAACACAGGCGGATTACTACGAGTCCAATCTACGTAGTGTCATCCCGTTGACCTTGTAGACCCTGTACTAAAAAATGCACACACACACACACACACACACACACACACACAAAATGGAGATACTAAAAGAAGCTCTGAGAACAAAATTTGCATATTATAAAGATGATCTGAAATCTAAAACCTTAGGAGCACTAAAATAGAGGAGAATTTGAACCCCAAATAAGTTGCAGAAAAGAAATAACTAATAAAGCAGGACAAAAGCACAAGTACATCAGGTATGATAATACACAGGTGTGGTCCCACCACTGCTAGAGACTGAGGCAGGAAGGCCACAAGCTTGGGCTCAGCCTCGGCAACCTAGACTCTGTCTCAAAATAAAAAAATTAAGTCAGTGTGAAGGTCTTCAGCATAATCCACAGTACTGTAAAAAACCGAAAGAACCCTCTGAACAAATAAAAAAACCCACAACACACACATACACACAAATAAACAAAACAAACAGCAATAATCACACAGGGCTGGTGAGACATGGCTCAGCAGTAGAGTACTTTGCTAACGTGAAAAAGGCCTTGGTTCAATCACTAGTATCTCGAAACAGAACATGTCCACCACTTGCATTTTGATGGCCTGTTTTTAATTGTATAGATCCATAAATTCAAAAGCAAAAACAAACAGAGAAAAATTATTAAAACAAAAAGCCAGTACTTTGAAAAGATTCAATAAGAGTCATAAAATTTTTAACAAGGCTAAGAATAAAAGCCAAAAAGAACTAATATCAGAAATTAAAGAGAGGACAGTACTTTAGATTTCATTAAATTGTGACATTAAAAGGATTATGAAGGACTGTTTTGTGTCCACAAATTTCATAGCCTAGATGGCATGCACCAATTTCTCAAAATATGAAAAAATTCAAAGCTCACACAGCTAGAAACATACAGTTTAAAAAGGCCTATACCTATTAAAGAATGAAGTAATAATTATTCTTCAGCCCTGCCCCCGGGGAGTGCTGAGATGGCAATTGAGACTGGGTGTGGTGGTGCATGCCTGTAATCCCAGCTCTTGGGAGGCTGTAAACAGGCGGATCACTACGAGTCTGTTCTAGTAGTGAGACCCTGAACACCCTGTACACACTTCCCTA
>NW_004524686.1:5871802-5872389 GCF_000260255.1 Octodon degus | reverse complement strand
CATTGTTACTCTCCTAAAATCTTGTTTGAGATTTTCTACCATTGTTTTTATTTTTTTTCTTTAAAATAAAAATAACTGATGTCAAAAAATAAATAAATAAGAAAAAAATTAGTCTTTTTTGTAAACATAAAATGGCAAACATTTGATTTTTAAATAGTGAGAATTTCCAGAATAATAGTAAAAAATTACTTGAAAACAATTTTATATGTAATAAAGGTTAACCAGAACAATATAGATATAGTATAGTTAACACATAAATTTTTTTTGTCTTTTTGAGGTCTTGCTATGTTCCGGCTGGTCTTGAGCTCACTGTGTAGCGCAAGCTGGTCTCAAACTCGCAAAGATCCTCTTTGCTTCAACCTCCCGAGTGCTGGGTTATAGGCATGTCCATACCTGCCGATTACCATATAGTTTAAAATGTAGCAAAATGTATGTTTAATATTTATGAACTGTGTTAAATTTTCTGCTGTATTTCAACTTACCAAAGCAATGTTAAGAATGCATCTTTACAATTAAGACTCAGGACATATAAGAACCTGTACTGTAACATCATGTAACTCAGTTGTGCCCCAAATTTTCTGAACAAG
>NW_004524686.1:5868714-5871702 GCF_000260255.1 Octodon degus | reverse complement strand
CTAGTAGTGAGACCCTGAACACCCTGTACACACTTCCCTAAAATGCATAATAATAATAATAATAATAATAATAATAATAATAATAATACCCAGAAAGCACCAGGGTCATATTTCTTCACTGGTGAATCCTATCAAACATTTAAGGAAGAAAAACTATTTACAATCTATGCCAGAATACAGGAGGAGAAGGAATACTTCTAATTTCACTCTAAGGCTAGTATTACTCTAAAATATTAAAGCCAAAGAAAGATATAGGCACACTCTCATGAACATTCACAAATCTCCACAAAGCATTAGCAAAAATATTTAAAGTATAAACAGGATTGTATATAGCAATTCTATGTACAATGTGAAAAGCTAGATCAAATATTAGAATTAACTGATTAACTCATTGCATCAATCACCAAAAGAGGAAAAATTGTAGGAGCATATCAATAAATTAAGAAAAGGCATTTGACGAAATACAACTACGGTTTTAGAAGCATATTATTTTAAAAATTACTTGTTCAAATTGATAAAGGACCTCTGTCCATCAGAATCCACAGGTGCTCAAATCCTTTATGTAGTGCAGCACAGTACCAGCATACAATATTTGTACTTCCTCCTTTACACTTTAGATTATCACTAAATTACTTATAGTACCTAATGCAATGTAAATGCTATGTAAATAGCAGTTTCATTGTTTAGGGAATGTTGCCAAGAAATAAAAATCTTAGTGTGCTTTTATAAAAAAAAACAAATTGATAAAGAATATGTACACAAATCCCACAGCATAATTTAATGTAACTTTGAAAAACTAAGAGCTTTCCTATTAAATTCTGCAATAAACTATGGATGTTGTCTCTGGCCACTTGATCAACATTGTACCAAAAATCCTAGCTAGTACAATAAGACAAAAAAAAAGTATACTAATTGAGAGAAAAGAAATAAAACTTTTTGTTCATAAGTCACATGATTGTCTATGTAGAAAATCTGAAATAATTAACAAAAAACTCACTTGGAACTAATAAATAATTGACAAGGATGAAGGATATAAGATTAGTAAAAAGCAAATGACTTTCTTCTTTATCAGTGATGAACAAGTATGAAATTAATAACACAATATCATTACATGAACACTTCCAAAACTGAAATACTTCACCACAGATCTAACAAAATATGCACAAAACTTATATAAGGAAAATGAGAAATTTGAATAAGGAAATTAAAGAACTAAATAAATGGAAAGATATTTCATGTTCACAGATAGGAAAGCTAAATATTATCAAGACATTAATTCTTCACAAATGTATCTACAGATTCAAAGCACTAATGAACAAATTCCAGTCAAGTTGTTTATGGATACTGACAAACTGCTTCTAAATTTATTTGGAGAGACATAAGACCAGAATAGCCAACACAATCTTAAACTAGAACAAAGTTGGAGGACTGACTGACCCAGCCTGAGTTACCATTAAGCTACAGTAATGACGACACAGTGGTGTTGTCAAAAGAATAGAAAAATAGGTCAGTGGAGCATAAAGGTGAACCTCCAAATAGATCCGCAAAAAATACAACTGATCTTTTTACAAATGAGTAAAAGTAGTGCATAGGTGGGACTGTGTATCAGCAGTCATCACTTTTTTGGGGAACATTCAGATATTAGTATCGAAGATATTTTCTCTGGACTCATTCCTTTTCTTAGGAGATGACTCTTCCTAATCTCTTGTATAGAGGTAGAAGATGGAGTGAATTATCTGGTTGCTGACATTCTTGGATTGGGATGGGAAAAGAGAGAGTGAAGCTTCTAGTTTATTCACTCATGCACTCATCTTCCTCTATTTTGAAGCCCTATTTTTTGCACTGTTTTTAAAGCCTGTAGCTTCTCCTGTTTGTTGCTAGCAAATAATTTCTGGTTTCTTGGATGCAGGAGGTAATTAAGAACAGCTGTGAAACTGGCTGAGGCGATGCTTGCCTGGGAACTCAGGAATGAGTGGATGCATTGAGCCCACGAGTTTGAGTTCAGCCTGGGGAACACAAGGAAACCTTGTTTCAAAACAATGTTGTAACAGGATGGAGTTGGGGAATGAGACTTAAGGATTCCATAATTTGCATTCTGACTTCTAATTATAGTTTCATATTTTAAAAGCCTGTTTCAGGGCCGGCAATATAGCTCAGTGGACTAAGCGCTTGCTTAGGTAAGCGCAGGGACCAAGGTTTGATCCCTGGCACTGCATGCCACACCGGCCCCACCCCTGGGCACACTGAGCCAGCGATGGAGTCTGGGTGTGGTGGTACACCCCTGTAACCCCAGCACTAGGGAGGCACAAATCAGGAGGAGGCCAAGCTGTGTAGTGAGACTCTGTACAAAGAAAAAAAAAGCCTGTTTCATCTCTATTTTTCACTGTACCCTTCACTTACAAATTCAGTTATCCCAAATCCTACAGGTTAAGCAATTTACTCCTCTTTGTTTCCCTGTCTGAATGACTAGGCTGAAGTGTTTTGCTTCTTCAATTACATTGCATCACCTCCAGCCCCCATGTCTCTCACCGTGCACTAAAATATGAAATAAAAAGGGATCAAAGATCTAAATATTAAAATATTTACTAACTCTACTGGAAGAGAGAATAGATAGCGTGCAGACACAATGCTAGGCAAAGCTTTTATGAACAAAATCTTCATTGCATTGAAAATACAAAGAATCAACAAGTGGAATCTCATTTTATTAAAAAGTGTTTGCACAGCAAAAGTAATCACCAACCAAATGAAAAGACAACCCACAGAGTGGTAAAAATCTTAATGTTTAGACAAAGGACTAACATTAAAACATATTAAAAAACTGAAAACATCAGGCACCTCAATTTTTTTCCCATAATTTTATTGATAAACAAATAGCAATGAGACAGTTTCAAATCAAATCGGTAGGACAGTTTCAATAATTAACACATTGCATACATTCTTCCCAGTGGTTAATTGCTGTACAACATGCAGACATGATATCCTATCTAC
>NW_004524686.1:5862243-5868029 GCF_000260255.1 Octodon degus | reverse complement strand
CTTGTGGCCCTCCTTTTTCTCTAATTTTGGTCTGCAAACTTAGGTTGTTAACCATCCAGAAGACAAGCTTATTGTTGTTACCATACAACCTAGGCTGTTAAGCTTAAACTGACTATCTGTCTAAGTATCAAACATCTTAGGTATAATATGGAACAGGTATTTTTCATCAAGTATTGATATGTTTAACTTTCAGTCCCTACAGAATATGATAAAAAAGCATTTAAAAGTTAGAATATATTTTAAAAATAGGCATAAAGAATTATATACTTCTGATGTTTACACATAAGTCCAAAAATCTCACCCTATACAACCTTGAAGCAGGACAGTTCCACAATATTCCTTTTCCCGTCTTTTGCTTTCATTCACCACCCCTTTCTTCTTGAACATCCACCTACCCGAGACACATCATAGCAGCAACTGGCATGTCATGACAAGCAGCCCATATTCAGTAGACCAGAATGACAGGCACTCCAAGCATGAAACTACTATTACAAATTACCAACTGCAGAGGCAACCCAATTTTACACACCAAAAATGGGAGACTGAAATGCCTAGACACTTCTAAGATGAAGTGCAAACAGCAAATAAATATATGAAAAAGTGCTCAACATCACTGATCATTCCAGAGATGCAATTTAAAACAACCTGAGATTCCATCTTATACCACACAGAATGATGACCCTCAAGAAATCCCCCAATAACAAATGCTGTGGAGGCTGTGATGAAAAAGGAATCCTTCTCCATCATTGGTGGGCATGTAGTGTGGTATAACCACTATGGAAATCAGTGTGGAGAGTGCTCAAAAATCTAGAACTAGCGATCATATTTGACCCGGCTATTTCTTTCTTTGTATATTCTCAAAATAATTAAAAGCATCATTCTACAATGATACATGAGCACTGATATTTATAGCAGCACAATTTGTGACACCTAAATCTTAGAAGCAACTGAAATGCCCAGCATCTGAGGGTTGGATTAAGGAAAAGATACATTTTTCTTATACAATGAAGTATGACTCAGCCATAAAGAAGGATAAATGTGAGATGTTTGTTGTTAAATGAATTACCTTTGAGACCACAATCTTAAGTGGAATAAATTGGACAAGTATGTGTACATATTGCCTTGTCTCTGTGGTGTGAGAAACTGAAAGTATAAATAAGAACCAGAATGTAAATAGATGTTGTGAAAATAGGAAGAAATTTCTCAAAAGAGAAGGGAAACTGGGGAAGGGGGAAAGAGAAAGAAAGGAAGGGAAAAGCAAAAAAAAAAAGAGAGAGAGAGAGAAAGGAAGGAAAAATTTAAGACAAACGTTTGTAAATAAGGAGAGGAAGTAGGCTTGAAGGCAGGAGAGGGAAATGGGCAAAAGAGGAATCAAGATAGATCACGTACAGGTGCAGATTCCCTACTATCAGTATGATCATTATGTATAACAAAATTGTGCCAATAAACTTAATAAAAGCTTATCATAGTAAAAACAATTCCTGTTAAAACTTTCCATTTGGCTCTTTTACTTTTCATGTTGAATGTATTTGTAATTACTAAGGCAACTTCATATTTTTAAATGTGTTTTCTTAGCATATATTAGTTATATAAAATAATGTGTTTCATTTGGGCATATGAGAACACACATGTAACATTTTGATCATGCTCATCCCCAGTTATTCCTCCCCTTTTCCTGCCCCTCTTCCTGTTTCTCTTTCTCACCTCTAATAGTCTTCTTTCTACTTTCCAGTTATCACTTCTTTACTTTTCTCTCTAACTGATTTGGCTGTAGATTCCACATATGAAAGAAGACAAATAATCTGACACTCTGAGGCTGGCTTATTTCACTTAACATGACAGCCTCCAATTCCATTCATTGTTCCTGCGAATGACAAGATGTTGCTCTTTACATGACTGAATAATGTCCCACATTCTCCTTATGTATTCATCTGCTGAGAAGCACCTCAGCTGCTCCATGCCTTGGCCATTTTGGACTGTGATGCAATACATGGGTAGGCAAGTGTCACTGTAGTGTGCAATCTTTAGTTCTTCAGGAATATACTGGGGGGGTTGAGCTGGATCAAAACATATCTAAACTTCTATGTTGTGAAGTGACTACTGTACTGATTTCTATAGTGGCTATTTTAGGATAAGCTTATTTACATTTTCACCCTGATATAGAAGGGATTCTTTCCCCTGCATTCTGTTCAGCATTTACTGTTTATTGCATTCTTGATAGTAGCCATACTGGAATCTCAGTAGAGTTTTGATTTGCATTTCCCTAATGACTAAAGATAGTGAATGCAGATGATATGATTGTTTATTGAGAAGATTCTAAAAGCTCTAACAGAAGATTACTAGATCAGATAAACAAATTCAGCAAAGTGGCAGGACAAAATCAGCAGAGAAAACCCAATAGCTCTCCTATATAGTAATAATGAACCCTTTAAGAAGGAAACCAAGAAAAATTATTCTGTTTATAATAGCTTTAAAAAATAGAATACCGAAGGATGAGGGGTAAGGAGAAGGGGAAGAGAAGGTGAGAGGAATACAGATGTCCTATGTGCAAGAACATAGAAACCCCAGTTCTTGAAAACACTATGTGTCATAACACGAACTAAGACAAATAATATCAGCAAGCACGGAAAAGGAGATAAGGGAATCTGAGGAGGAAGGGGGAGGTAAAAAATCAAGGTATAATATGTACATGGATCCACTCCCAAAGATGACTGTAAACTGCATGAACTGCAAAGATGTACTAATAAAAAAAGTCACTCAGGAGATCTTAGATGCTCTAGGTGAGAGCACATGCATGTTAGATCCCCTGGACTAAGCTCGATTCACTTTCATGCTATTCACATCTCACTAAGGATTCATAATATGTACTTGTCTTAGTTACTCTTGGCTCATTGCTGGACAGATACCCGACACTCAAATTAGGGAAGGAAAAGTTTATTTAGTTCACAGTTACTGGAGGTTTCAGTGCATGTTCCGCTGACTCCAAGGCGGCCTGGCACATGGCACAGAGCAACCTTGCATGGCAGCGGCAAAGAGCAAGAGCACAACAGAGAGGCAGCAATACCTCAAGCAGCTGGCTTCTCTTCCCACCTTACATTGTAGTGCAAATTTCCTGCCCGAGGGCAAGTACAGCATCCACACCCACAATAATCAATCACAGACTCCAGAAGCCACCCCAAGACTGCATGAGGCTTTAGGGGGACACTTAGACACAAACCATAACAGTACTATATGTTGCTCATGTGATTGAGATCAGATTGAATTCGGGAACAACCATGCACATGGAGAGCCCCGAGATGATCCAACACCCTGCCAATCATTCCTGTCAAGCATATCTATAGATGCTGATTGCAATTATTTAGATGGCTTCTTACTGTGTTGTCCAGATGGAGTTTATGCTCGAGAACTTTCAGGCTCAGCCCCCGGAGTAGCTTGGATTACAGTCCCGGGCTGTATCTCCCAGCTCGAGTTTATTTCATTTCCTAGTAACATGGTCTTGGGGCTTGGGGAGGTGAGAAGAGAGAAGTGGGCCGAGCCGGTGGATGTGCGGCAATAACATGTCTGCGCCGCTGCCAGCCATCGTGCCCACTGCCGGGAAGGCCACCGCTGCGGTTATTTTCCTTCATGGATCGGGAGATACTGGACATGGATGGGCAGAAGTCTTTGCCCGTATCAGAAGTTCACATATCAAATATATCTGCCCACACGCACCTGTTATGCCTGTAATGTTAAATATGAACATGGCTATGCCTTCTTGGTTTGATGTCATTGGGCTTTCACCAGATTCTCAGGAGGATGAACCTGGAATTAAATGGGCAGCCAAAAGTGTACAAGCTTTAATAGACCAAGAGGTGAAGAATGGTATTCTTTTTAACAGAATTGTTTGGGGAGGATTTTTCTCAGGGAGGAGCTTTGTCTTTGTACACCGTCCTCACCACCCAGCAGAAGCTGGCAGGCGTCACTGCGCTGAGCTGTTGGCTTCCACTCTGGGCTTCGTTTCCACAGGGTCCTATCAGTGGTGTTAACAAAGATATTTCTATTCTCCAGTGCCATGGAGACTGTGACCCTTTAGTTCCCCTAATGTTTGGTTCCCTTACCGCTAAAAAACTAAAAACGTTGGTAGATCCAGCCAATGTAACTTCAAAACCTATGAAGGCATGATGCACAGCTCCTGCCAACAGGAAATGATGGATATCAAGCAGTTCATTGATAAACTCCTATGTCCACTGGATTGACATCTCCGAGAGGCCTTGTGTAGAAGCACACCAGCAGCATTGTAGTAGAGTACACACTTTTCCCCAGGCCCAGTTTTAGAATCTCTCATGTTTGCAGTGTTAAAATGTTTTGCAAATACACATTAATGATATATAATAAATAATGTTTCTTTGTGGGAAGTTTATGATCTTCTACATTTCTATACATGTATTTGTATAATGTGATCCAGAATATACTAGTATCAAAATAGGTGAGGCAGCTAGCTTCTTTTTCTCACATATAATTCAGCAAAATAATAAATTATTACAACCAGATTTTTTTATTACATCATTTGAAAATTATCAGTATGCTAATAAAAATTGGTTCAGGTAAAATGAACAGTTCAGATATCAATGATTTATGGGTGCCGTGACTTAGCCCATGGATTTATTCCAAAGTTGCTCAGCCATGGTGCAGTGTCTGTATTTTCTATATGTGTTCATTGTACATAACAGCTGTAGTGAATCAGAATAAGATGTTTCTATATTATTCTTGGTAACAGGGGTAATGCTTTTGCCAGGAAAGAGAAACACTGCTCTCTTTGTTTAATGGCCCCTTTATTTGAGGGATGAGGGTTTCCTTTTTCTTGATATCAGTTCTATTTAAAATTTTCTCATTTCAAGGAAAAAGTTTTCTTTCATGATTATTCTTCATAGCAGACCAAATATATTGCCTCCCTGCCGTAGACATCTACCATCAATGCCTGCTGTTATCAGACATTCTGAATTACAGGCGGACCATATTTAAAATCTATATGTACTATAAAATAAATCAAACATTATTTAAATTTCTTACATATTTGAAATCATTATACTTTAGTTCAAATGTGGACTTATTTAGTATCTTCAATTCTGATAATAAAAACTTATTATTTTTCTGAAAGTAATTGCATAATTAATCATATTCTGATAGGTACAGAAAATTTAACACTGATCTTAAAAGACTAATTCATAAAATTATTGGGGTTTGCCATGTTGAAATTAGTTTTGCTGTGCATATGTTTGAAACCAGCTACTGTGGAAAATGAATGATCAAATAAACAAAATTGCTTTATCTGCTAGTGGTCTTACTTGAAATTTTCACTTCCAATTATTTTTAAAAATTAGTCTTGGTGAAACGACCAAGGGCCACAGGATCCTGAATAGACCCAGAGAGCAGGCCTGGCGAGTGAGTGAGTCGACCTCGGGCCCGCTGGATCCTGAATAGACCAGGAGTGCATGCCCGGCAAGTGAGTGAGATGACCTGGGGCCCGCGGATCCTCATTCCACACAGGCTGCAGGCCCAGCAGGGAACCCTTCAGCAGAACTCCCTGCAAAGAGGCTAGAGGCAAGACCCACCCAGCTGATTCAAGAGCAGAGCATCTTCCCAGAGAGACACAAAGGGTTCAACTCTAACGCCTGCAGCAGAAAGAAGTGGAGCACACAGCCAGAACCAAACAACACCCACCTGGAGGAATCTGAACTCCATAGATCCAGACCTAGTGCTAAGGTAATAACTCTATCTAAGCTCTACACCAAAGGTCAGAAGACAGT
>NW_004524686.1:5811247-5857983 GCF_000260255.1 Octodon degus | reverse complement strand
TTACAGTACAAGTTCTCATATGTCCTGAGTCTTAATTGACCCTGGAAGGCCAGGGCCAAAATGTTGGCTTTCCTTGTGGCCCTTTCCTCTCTCCAATTTTGGTCTGCAAACTTATGTTGTTAACCCTCCAGAAGAGAAGCTTATTGCCATTACCATACAACCGAGGCTGTTAAGCTTAACCTCACTATCTGTCCAAACATCAAACATCTCAGGCATAACATGGAACAGGCACCCCTCACCAACTATTGATACGCTGAACTCCAAGTCCCCACAGAACATGATGAAAAAACATATAAAAAATTAAAATATATTTTAAAAATAGGCATAAGTAATTATATAATTCTTATGTGCAAAAGCTACAATTCTTGTTACATAGGTTTTGCTTTATCTTGGTCTTAACCATCCAGCAGAAAAGTATAAAAACTAAGTACAAGAAATAAAGCCATGTTTTTATGTTGAGCTGTAGGGGACTCAGGTCAACAACTTCTGACATTGCCTGTCAAGTGGAAGACCCAATACTCTTATGGACTACTGGACTCTCTGAGAATATTTTGCTGAGTTCACACACCTATAATATTCAAATAACGGAACTTAACAAAAAAAGGGGATACAGATGAATGTCCATTTTGTATCTGTGTATTCAAAGTGGTTAAGATAGATATATAGCTACATTCTCTTAATTCAATGAATAGAGGGATTTTTTCTAATAGTGTTTGTAAATAAGATATCATGTCTGCATCTTGTACAACAAATAACCACTAAGAAGGCAGTATGCAATGTGTTAATCATTGGAACTGTCCTACCAATTGGATTTGAAACTGTCTCATTGCTATTTATTTCTCAATAAATATTATGGAAAAGAAACAACAAAGTTGAGCAATACACATGCCAAACTTCAAATAGATGCTGACTAATTCTACAGGTCCTGATATTGTGATGCTTAAGGAAAAATATTTCTAAAAGCAGACTAGTAATGTTTCATTGGAATATATTATAATAATTTGAAATTAAATCATCAATACAAAATTTAAAAAAAAAGAATGCATCTTTAAGGTGCTAATTGATCATGGAAGTAATACAGTACTTAAGGTATTTATAATGAAGCCATATGTTTATTTCTGGATTTAAAATTTTTAAAACAATCTTTCTAAGTCATTCTGCTTTATCTTGAAGAGCTGTAAACTTAGTTCAGTTATACAAATCAGTAAGATCTTATTTATAAAAAGAACTATTCCATTGAAAAGTTGTGTTATAATGTGGAACTGTATAAATGTTTTTTTTCATGATTTCTATTAATGTGAAATAAAATTTAATTCTGAAAAAAGAGAGAAGTGAATTTGTATGATTGCATATAACCATAGGCTCCTATAATTTTTACAAGACAGTTTCAATGAACTGTATTTCACATACAATAACATTTTCCAATTTAGTGTTTTTTATTATATTCACAAAGTTGTCCCACTCCCAGCACCAATTTAATTCCAGAGTATTTTTGTTACCACAAAAGAAATCTCATAGCTCTGAGCTCCCTCCTGTCTGTTTCCTTGGAACCATGAACCTAGTTTCTCTATGTAGTTATCTGTTCTGTATAATTCATGTAAATGTCATCACGTACTATCTGGGCCTTGGTGTGCAGCCTCTTTAACTTAGCTCATTTCCAGAGCTCATTCAGGCTGTGCCATGTGTCAGTACTTCAAACCTTTTTATGGCTAAGTAATATCTCATTGTATGGATTTGTCCTACTTGTTTAATCTATTCTTCTGTTGGCGGGCATGTGGATTTTCACCACTTTTTAACTATTATGAATTATGCTTCTATGTACACTTTAGGGTGAATAATTTTGAATCCCTTGGATATAGGCCTAGAAGTAAAAATACTGGGTCATATAGTAACTTTAACTCATTGAAGAAATATTTAACTGTGTTCTACACTAGCTTTAACATTCTACCTTCCCACCAGGAATATACAATGGTTCCAATTTCTTTGCCCCCATCTTTGCCAATACTCATTCTTCCTGTCCTTTAAAGTTATTATGTCTGTACTCATATGAAGTGGTATCTCATTTTGGTTTTCATTTACATTTTTATAATGCTAATAATGTTGAGCCTTTTATCCATATACTTATCAGCATTTGAATATCTTCTTTGGAGAAATTTCTATTCAGATTACCTGTCTATTTTAATTAGATAATTTGGCCTTTTATTATTAAATTATTGCTATTCTTTATATATTCTAGATATAAGTCCCGTATTAGACATATTTGTAAAAATTTCTCCCATTCTGTGAGTTGTCTAGCAATTGCTTGATAGTGCCCTTAGAAATACACATAATAGAAGGGCTGGCCAAATAGCTTAGTAGATTAAAGCATGCTGGCCATATACCTTAGCGGATTAAAGCACCTGCAAGCAGGCTCAGTGGCCTGGGGTTTGATTCCCAGGCTTGTGGTGTCAGCCCCACCCCCCGGGGCATGCTGAGATGGTGAATGAGCCTGGACTTGGTGGCGCATGCCTGTAATCCCAGCTCTTGGGAGATTGTAAACAGGCACTATGAGTCTGATCTAGTAGTGAGACTAGTAGACTAGTGAGACTAGTAGTGAGACCCTGAACACCCTGCAGACCCTTCCCTAAAATACAAAAGCACACACACACACACACACACACACACACACACACAATATGAACCATAAATACTTACATATTTAAATGGAAAATGTTTCTCAACTTCAAATTTTATGGTAATTCAAACATGCTTATGTTAAATGTTAAACTCTGCAAAAATCTCAAAAATATTCTCCTAGGAATCTTTTCTCCGGAAGCTATTTGAGATTTTGCTGTGGCAAAATGAGAAAGCAAATCAAGAAAGAAGAAGACATAAGATGAGCTCCAAGAAACAAAGGCTTCAGATTCCAGGATGGAGAGGGGAAATACCCAGGGAGAATCACATTGCAAATGGGCCTTGTTTATAGGAGAACAGAGCGTGGAGAGGGTCATCTACAAGGGTAATATGGAATCAGTTTACTTTCAGTGGCTTACAGTGTTTGTAAGATGTATTAATGGTAGTATATAGAACTGTTAGAACACCTAAGAATAAATGCATTAGAAATATATAAATTTCACAAAATGAATTACTGTTGCCAGGCCTGGTGGCTTATGCCTATAATCTCTGCTGTTCTGGAGGCTGAGGCAGGAGGATCGCAAGCTCAAGGCCAGGTTTAGCAATTTAGCAAGGCCCTTTTTCGAAATGAGACAAAAAGGTCTGGGGATGTAGCTTAATGCTTCCACGGTTCAATCATCACTACCATATTTTTAAAAAAGAAAGAAAAATCCTGAAGCATTTATTAACTTCCAAAAATTCAGAAGATTAACAGTAATATAGCCTCTTGCTTAGCAGTGCACGGTAATCACATAGTCATGATCATGTAGAAGCAGCTGCTGATTTAGCTGAGAATTGTGATGGAAAGGTTGAGTGAAGTGAAGGAGCTGAGCATGCAGCACGAGAGCCAAGAAAGTGAAATTCTCAAGTGAAAGGAAAGTAAATAGATAGTAACTAAACTGATAAAATAAATAGTTCTTTAAGTGTATTACATAGATTATAGCGTGTAGAAACCAGATGAAACCACTGCAATCCTAGGAAACTTACTTCTCCAAGGATAATGTGGGGCTCTTGGACAAGAGCTGCTGCTCTGTGCATTAAGCCATACTTTCATGTTACTTTATGCTGACTTATGTGAGTGCGATGCTATGAAGAGGAAAATGGTTACGCTTTACAAGTCCCAAGCAAACAGGAACCAGACAGAGAACAGCACACGGTGTCCCGCCTGCAAACTTAGGTTTCACCTTTGGTTATGTGAGCCTGGGCTGCTCTTTGGGTACGGTATGTGGCAGGGAGACAGGGGCCTTAGGGCTCCTAGATGCCAAGCTCTGATGATGAGAATTAATGTGTGCAGGTGGCTTTCAACTGGCCAGCTAATTTCTGCAATATAGGAAATGACTGTAATTTCTGTTTCTGCATCTGGCCTCAAAAGAGAAAGTGGCCCCAATTGCCTATTGAATTTATGGAGATGAGATCTCAAGTATCTTAGGATAATTGTTGGATGAAGGGACAGGCCTTGCCAGGAAAGCAATTTTAGCACTTCTCCCTCTCATGAGGTACTTTGAAACAATTTTTCTATTTAAATTTTTTTAAAAGTAGCATATCTTTTATTAAAAAAAATCTCTGTGCTCACTGTGACCAGCTTCTCTTTGTTAGTGCATTTTACTCATAATCCTAGTCTACTAGTTTGGCAAAATAGGATTCTATGTAGCTGTTTTTCTTTCTTATTTATCCTGCCTCCCTTATGTTTGTCTGTCTACCTGGGTGCCATATACATCTCCTATTTGTGATCACTGTGAATTGTTTCCTTGCCTTTTTTTTCTTTTCCTCATTTCCTTCATTACCTTCCTAAAGCATTTTTTTTTGTGTGTGTGGTTGTTTGGCTTCACACTCCCACGTTTTTCTCTCCATTGTCCATTCATTTAAGAAGTATTCATTGAAAAGCGATAATATGCATTAAAACATGACACTCCTTGAGACACGGGCTCTTAACAATCTAATTGAGGTGACATACAAATGATGAATAGAAATAGTAATTAACTATAGTTAATGATGTAATGACAAAATTATTTCTCTACACGATGAATGCTACAGGATTAAAAATAAAGTTAATATATGCTTATTGTAGGAAATTCGTAAAATACAAAAAGTATAAAAAAAGAATACAAAAATTAAGTCAGGCTCTGGGTTGGAATCCTAGCTCTAACCTTATTAGCTCTGTAGCTTTGGGCAAGTTGCATCACCTCTTTGAGCCCCACTTTCTTTACTCATTAAATGAAGATAATAATATTACTTTCCTCCCCTGTAAGGTTAATTGGTTTACTACAGCATCTCCTGAACACAAGTAGCATTAGGCCCTGTTATCAGCACTACCAGCATCAGTAGTAATCTGTTCACCTTTGAAATTTCTTCACCTTTAAAATTTTTCCTGCATATACTTTGAGTCTTTGTTACAGTTTAATGTTTGCTCCACTTTTCTAGTTTTCTTAGTGTATGCTTTTTTGCTATAAATACTATAATTTTCCCCTTTTTAATTGTATCTATAATTTCTCCTTTTTTTACTTAAAATTCTTCTTTTCTCCCTTTAGTTTGGAAGTAGTCAGACAGATCAGAAATAATGAGTTGAGATAATACATTAACCATTGTTAATCAGCTATTATTGGTTTGAAAAATCTGTAACATTATTATTGTATGGATTTTTTTTTTGCCAATGCAGGTTGCCTTAAGGACAGCTCTGGTGCAGCTTGTGGATCTGGGGACCAAACCATGGTCCCCTGCACCTGACTGCATTTGCCTAAGTGGCACTTTAAACAACTGAGCTGACCCACAAGCCCCCACATATTATTATTGTATGTTCCCATTTCTGTCTTTATTTCTGCTATTTTCTTTTGCTTTTGTTGTTACTATTCAAAATAAAATAAACTTACATTTCTTGTTAAATAAATAGATAAATGAAATAAACCATATGTAAAAAAAAGAAATAGTGAGTTGCCATAGAATATAGGTACTACGTTAATTCCCGGGGAAAGGGGAAATAGAGTGTAAAAGAAATTCATTCTTTTTCAGGAAATTGGCTTACACAGGAGGCCCACTCTGGCAAGCGAAGCAAGAGATGGTGCTCCAGTCCCTAGGTCTGTCATTGTCAAGGCAATGTGATTTCTTTTTCAAAAATTTATTTTTTTATGTATTTTGTACAGCGTCTATAGGGTCTCACTACACAGATCGGACTCGTAGTGATTCTCCTGTTTGCAGTCTCGCAAGGGCTGGGTAACAGGCATGCACCACCACTTCCAGTCTCAGTTGCAGTCTCAGCACACCCCTCGGGTAGGGCACGTGCTGGGATAGAACCCTGGCTGCTACACTCTGCCTACGCAGGTGCTTTAGTCCACTGAGCTATCTGGCTGGACCAATTATGTGATCTCTACTTTCTCATCAAATTATACTGCACCTGAATACTGTATCCCATCAGGCTGTGCATCATGAATGTCTGTGAGCAGTGTACACTAGACACAGGGAAAGACCACACAGGCTGGGCATAGAGAGATATTGGGTCCTACCTTCTTTGTTAGTGGTTAGTACAGGCTGGTCTTTTTTATTTACTCTTTATTTTGTCTGTATTTCAAGGAAGAGTCTACAGGGTGTTCAGGGTCTCACTACTAGATCAGAGCCATGGCGATCTGCCTGTTTACAGCCTCCCAAGAGCTGGGATTACAGGCACGTGCCATCATGGCCAGTCTCAATTGCCATCTCAGCGTGCCCTGGGGGCGGAGCTGGCACAGCAGACCCGGGAATCAAACCCCCAGCCCCTGAGCCTGCTTGCAGGCGGTTTAATCCGCTGAGCTATTTGGCCGGCCCTTTGTTCTTTTTTATTTATTATTTATTTATTTAGTTGGTACTGGGAATGGAACCTAGGGTTCTTCTCCCACAGAACTACAACCTCAGCCTTTTTTTTTTTAAGTTTTAAAAATTTTTAATTTGATATTTTATTTTGTAACAGGATCTAGCTAAATTGCCCATGCTGGCCTTGAACTTGCCATCCTCCTACCTTAGCCTCTAAACTAGCTGGGATTACAACTGCTTGCCACCATGGCCCTCTATATTGTTTCTTGTTGAGGAAGTTAATTGTAATAATTCACTTTGTCATGAGTAGTTGAGTCACTGAACAGAATTGCCCTTAAACCATTCAAGCTTCATGGGTTTCATACAGTAAAGTAGCTAAACACTTGATGCTTTAAATTATTGTAAAAATAAAAAGAAGATTTTGCCCATTTATAGACTCGATGACCTCACCCCCCTACCTCTCACCAGGTTCTCCCCCATGGATAATTGGAAATCACTAGTCCTTGGCCTGCAGTAACACACTGACTAAATAATACATCACCTTATTATTTAAACTGGGGACTTATTATCATGAGATATTTTAAAAACAGGATTGGCATGGTAGTACAGGCCTATAATGCCAACATTCAGGAGGCAGAGAAAGAGGGCTTCAAGTTTGAGGTTAGTCAGGTTACATAGCAAGTTCAAGCCTGGCCTGTACTATTTAACCAGATGATGTCTGAAAAATAAATGAAACAAAACAAAACACAACCCAGAAAGACCACATAAAAGAGTAACAGCCTCTTTTTTCTAGGTCGTAAAACTAATTTTCCCTCAGGATTTGAAAAAAATAAAATTGAAACTCCCGAATTTTTTTTTTATCACCATGAAAAGGATGATATACACATAATGCTTGGGACATTTTTAACAGACAGAAATGGAAATGTGCAGTGGTCTATCTAAACCAAAAAATGGAAGGGGCTGGCCAGATAGCTCAGTGGATTAAAGCGCCTGCTTAAGCAGATGCAGGAACCAGGGTTCGATCCTGGGCACCACAAGCTATGCAGGCTCCGCCCCTGGGGCATGCTGAGACAGCCATTGAGACTGTGTGTGGTGGCGTGTGCCTGTAACCCCAGCACTTGGGACGCTGGTAAAAAGAGGATCACTACAGTCCAGTCTACTTAGTGAGACCCTATAGACCCTGTACTAAATACATTTTTTGAAAAAAATGAAGCTGGGTGCACTGGCACAAGCCTGTAATTCCAGCAGTTTTGGAAACTGATACAGGAGAGCTGCAACTCTGAGGCCAAGCCTGGGCAACTCAGTGACACCCCTGCTTAAAATAAAAAATAAAATGAGCTGGGCTTGTAACTTAGTATGAAGGTTCTGACTTCAAGCCACAGAACTACCACAAAAGAAAAGAAAAGAAAAGAAAAGACAAAACAAAATGGTAGAATTGGTCATTATGGAAGCTGGAAATTGGTCATGAAGATCTAATTCTTATTCTTTCCTTTATGTGTGTTTGAAAAATTGATGTGATAAAAACTAAGGACAAAGTAAATGAGACAAAGAAACCATGTTTGCTGTCGTAACTTGCTTTTAGTTTTGGCCTAAGAATTTTTATTTATTAGTTGGTATGTCTATAAGATCATGTCGAATTTTAAACTTGTCTAAGTGTTTCAGATTTGTTTTAATTTGACTGAACACCCAGTCCCAAGCAGCATGTTTTGGTTTGTTTGCTCAGCTTTGTCATACAGACAAGAAAACTTTATGGTCAAATCATTTGTCCAGGGACACTATGGCTCTAGGAGATGGGCTGGAAACCAGGGCTCTTAGGGTCATGCTGGAACTCCTTCAACATAAATGCCAGGGGCAAAAGAGCTCCTAGCTAAGCTTGAGTCAGTGGAATGCTTGCTATGCAAAGCCAGCATGCTTTCTGGATATATAAAATTTCAAGTTCATGAGTCTTGATGAGATGTGAGGAGGGAGAAGTTCTTATTTATCAAGCAGGCGTTATTTTAGGTGTTCTGTGTTTATGCTTTCATCAAACTCCTGAGTTTTAGTCCTATCTCCTACAACACACTCACTGTGGCACTTTGAGGAACTTATTTGATGTCCCTTGGCCTCAGTTTCCTTATTTGTAAAATGGGACACGATTATTTAAGAATTCATTAGGTAGGAAAGAACAATTTAATGAATGATGATATTTAAAACAAGATTCTCATGTCTTACATTTTATGCCAAAATTAATTCTACACGGATAAAGATAGAAATGATAAAATGTGGGTCAAAAACTAAGGCCATAAGGTATATTTCTTGCACCTTTGAACATGATAAGCTTAAAAGCAATAAGAGAAAACTAATACAAGAAACTTAAGACATGTGACAATATATGAAGAAAACCTGTGACATGTCAAATAGACAAAGAGCAAGCTTAGAAAAAAATTTGCCATAAATGTAAAAAGAAAAATAGTCTTTAATATCTAAAGAACACATACGAAGTAATGAGAAAATACAAAGACCTTCACTGAAAGCATGACATGAACAAACAAGTCACAAAGGAGGGAACATGAATGGCTAATAAACATATGAATAAATGTTCACCTGCACTAGTAATCAAAAATGCTAATTGAAACAGAGCCCAATTTTCACCTATTAATTAACAAACGTGAGAAAAGACAATACTCTATGTTAGCCAGGACGCCATAAGAAGAGCATTCATCCACTGGTAATGGGAGGGTAAACTGATGTGGTGCTTTTGGAAAGCAATTTGGCAATATGCTTCCAGGTCCAAATTAGAGCCCTATCCTTTGACCCATAGGGCTTCACTGTTAATAGCAGTCACTCCCCAGGAAGTGAGCCAATATCCAGACAAATTTTATGCAAACAGATCTTCATTTGTAATAATCAAATTGTCAATGAAGCTAAACACTCAACAATGGGAGTGTGGGAAAATAAATTCTGTATAATATTAAAATAAAATAGAATATTATGCAGCTATTAAAATTGTGCTGATGGTGACTGTTCAGTGATTTAGAAAAAGCTTGTTGCATAATGTTTAGAAACATAGAGATGATTTATCATATGCACATATGTTCATATCTGGGTACAGAAATGTAGATGCATGAAAGCAGAAGGAAGAACTGACATTGTGGTAGGTATCCCAGAGAGATGAAATTATAGGTCATCTTTTCTATGTTTTACAGGTGTTTGACAATGGCCAAGTATTTTTTGACTACTTTTTAAAAAGGATAATTAGCACAGACCATGAAAACTACTGCCGACTACAAATATATTCCATTATCAATCATCACAATCATTATTAGTGTAATTGATGTCCAGCAGAGGGAGCTGCCTCCCTTAACATCTAGCTTTGCTCTGGGAGTACAAAAACTATTGACACATTTTCATTTGTTTTGTTTTATTTGAAGGAAACCCCTTCTCGCCTCCAAAAGGTCTTGTAAAGCATATGTTCTTTAAAAAAAAAAGATTATGTTTAAAATTTGTTTTGAGAATTTCAGGAAACCCCTCTGGGATAATTGGAGACACCCTGGGGTATTGCAAAAAGCAGGACTATGCAATGGATTTGGGAAACTAGGGAACTTGAGAGATTAGCTTATTGTGTGGGGCCACACAGAGAGTCAGGGCAAAGCCAGGAAAAACAAGCTGAGGGTCCTGTTCACTGGGCTTTACTCATTGAGTAAAGAGAGGGGAGGAAGTGCTATTTTGATGGATGAGTACACAGGCTTAGAATTTCTGCATAATTTCAGAATTGATGTTTTCATTGGTTTTCAGCACACATTTAGGATGGTGATTAAAAACATTTGTTTAATAAGACTTCCATTCAAAGCCTAATGCCACAACTGCTTACTGATGTGACTTTGGGCCTATCATTTCACCTCTGTGCCTTGCTTTCCTCCTTTTTAAAAGGCAACAGTAATAAAACCTACTCATAGGAGTACTGTGACAGTCAATAGAGATAGTGTATAAGTAAATGCTTGGCATACTGCCCAATACATGGTGAACTCACGTGAAATATTAACCACGACTACCATTCATTCATGTCGTCAACACATGTTTTTATACTTTTATCCTACATACCAGGCTGTGAGCTCCGCATGCCAGGGTGGGGAAAGAAACAAAGTCTTGCCTTTTAAGAATTTAGGGGAAGAACAATCTTATTTGTAAGAGCAGGGGGGGCAGAGAGGGAGAGGGAGAGAGAGGGAGGGAAGGAGAGAGAGAAAGAAAGAGAGGCAGAAGGAGGGAGGGAGGGAGGACTATCGAGCTCGGAACTAGGAATTCTGGGTCTCTTTCTGGCCCTGATTTATTTCAAAATCTCAGATAAATTACTTAATCTCCATTTTCCTCTCAGTAAAACAAGGGGTTTGGATGAAATGTCTAAAATATCATCCAGTTCTGAAGCATTCTATGACTGCATTTCAAAGAAAATGACCAAATGAGATCAAATCAAAGTTATTATCTTTCAAATATATTCACATTATGCAGTCTCTTCTCAGGAGGTGCAAAATTCTCATAATTAGGTAAAGGTCCAAGGGCAAATAGAGTGATTACAGCAGAGGCTGTTTAAGACACCCATCTTTGAGAGGATGGAGAAGAGAAAAATATCAGTGTTCTTCAAAAACTATATTAAAATAATTCCTTACAAAAATTATGCTTATTAGTAGTTTCATTGCTGAAGAATACAAATGTTTTCTTTTTCCATTTCTGCACACTTTGGGGCATCGAAATGCCTTTGCTGTTTTCACTCAGAACAAAATGGTATTCCCTGTTAGAATGGGCTTTGGTGTGCATGCACATGTCTATCCCCGTGAGCGTGGTCGCTTTTGCTGTCTTTATTTACTTAAAATCATTGTTGGCAAACATTTTCTTGGAAAAGATCAAACGGCAAAAGTTTTGGCTTTGTGGGTCATATACCATCTCCAGGGCATATTCTTCTTATGTGTCTTACAACCACTTAATGTTGCAAAAAAGATTCTTAGATTTCCGTGCGTGCAAAAATAGACTGAGGATTACAATTGGGCTGTTGACCAGTTTGCTAACCTCCGTCGCCAATACAATTTTCAGCCACAATTCTCTCCACTGATTTGGCTTCAGAGCCCGGGTCTTTTCTTACCCTGGTCTTCTCTATTTGTGCTCATGTGATAGTGCATGCTTGGGCACAGTGGCCCCCAGTGTAGAGTACAGCTGCACCAGAAAGTGTCACCCTGAGCCAGAATGGTGGCTGGGGATGGGTCACGTGAGCAAGTGCTCCAAGGACAGGGACTCCTCAAGGAATCCATCCCATGAACCAACGGGCCCAGCTTCCTGAACCCATCTCCTTCATCTCTGACGAGTGATGAACTCCCTTCCCCTACGAACTTTCCAGATCCAGTCAATTTGTACTGACCATCAGCTGTGCACTTGGCATCGTGCTAGACTATACAGCGTACACCCTGCAGTAAGGGAGACAGGTATGGAAGGGATGGAGTCTATACAGTGACCCCGGCACTCCTATGTAACATTACCAAAAGTACAGTGTTCTGAGAGCACAGAGTAGGGTGTTCAATCCAGCGGTAGAGATAACAGGAGGTGGCTCCCTGAGGCAGTGACACTTAACTTTTGTTTCTGGGTGAGAAAGACACGTGGAACCCTCTATTAGAGCTGCTTAGAGCAGCAGGCACCCTAATCTCCTTAAGCAACGGGTCTTGAGCTCTTCCTGGGCCTTTGCTGACTGCAATCCTGCCCAATCTAGCCTTATCCCCATGGACTGAGCAGAAACAGTTTTAAAGCTCCCTGGTGGTATCTAGAACTCAGATGCTAACCAGATTCGGAGGATTCACATCTTCCAAACAGAGGGTCTTTTGTTAAAGTGACCCTAACGGAGTAGCCAGGTAGCATGAAGGGCAACAATCAACTTTATCAGCTTTCAATTATTAATGCTGACACCAGAAATTACTCCCTGCAGGTATCAGACATTTGTCTTTTGCAGTGGACTGTGGAGGTGATGAAGGCAAATATCCAGGTTTAAATGGATATTTTCTACATTCTAGTTTTTAAGTTTAAATTTTGAATCCTCACGAAAATTGGTCAGAAAGGGTCCTCAGTCTTCATTAACTGCGAAATGAATAAAAAGAGCTGCTCCTTTTGTGCCCCCCCCAGGCAGGGGCTTCTTGGGAGGTATGTTCGCCTATTCATATGTTAATTCCGCGGAGCCCTCGATCTTTTCACAGAGGCCCTGTACAATGAGGGGGGAGTCTGCATATTTCAAAAGAGCAGCATATGCTCCTTAAGGTGAACGCGCAGTATAACACTGCAGGGGGAATACTGCGCATTATTCTCTGCCCCTGTGCCGAGACAGTTTACAAGCAACATTTGGAAATGGATGGCATTTTTCTGTACAGAGATTCAATTTGACAATTAACCATGACTTTGTTTTTTCCTAATGGAGAGGTTCAGGTCTTCTAAACTACTTTCATTTTTATGTAAACGAAAGAAAAGAAAAGAAAATTTCAGTTCCTGGAAAAGCAGCAGAAGTGCCCTCTGCTGAAGCAGTTTAGCTGTTCTTTTGAAAATGAATGTTCTCCGACAAAATTCTGAGCAGGCAGGGATAGTGGGCAATGTATATAACTTGATATTTGAAGTCTGTTCCTTCGCGTTGCACCCCCCCCATTCTTAAGCCTAATGCATCCTATGACAAGAGTGCTTCATGTTTAGGTTGTAATTTCAGATATGCAAATGATTCATTAGTCGAGTATTTGATAATCATATTTCAAAAAACTTCTGATAGACATTAATTGCTTCTTCTGGAATTATATTCTAGTGCTCAGTAATGACAAACACTGTGTATTAATTTCACATGTATTAGAAATAATGATTAAAGTAAAGCCTATTTGATGTAATGACCATTAGTTCAGAGCTGTTGAACGATGCTTCATGGCTTAAGATGAATAATAATGGCCCATTTTTCATCAGACAGATGTTCCATCTTATTGTAAAAAGAAGTTACATCATTGAAATAGAAAATCTAAAAGAATTAGAATATACTATATCACTAAGCTTGATTAGCCAAATTGAACAATTAATGTCTGAAAAGCACTAGCATTTGCAACATGCTATGAGCTGTTTTTATCATGTTTTCCATGGAATCACTTTTGAAGAATGTTTCACACGTGAACAAATTAAAAATTAGAGAAAAAGTCCATAATACCACAGTTTAAATTTATGTAGACTACAAAATATCATCAGGTCAAATCACAGTTTTGTTCAAGTTAAAAACAAATTTAGCAACTCTTCATAATGGTTGTCCCCAGGGAAAGTTACTGAGTGACTGAGGGGTGGGAGAGAACTAACTTGTTTAGATTTAGTTTCTCACAGTTTGGTTTTTTCCCTTTTTACCACATACTCATAAGCGAGTGTTACCTATTTGAAAATACTGTCATCATAACAATCATGTCGGGGACATGAGAAGGTATTTAACGCACCCATCAACACACACACAGGCTCTCATTTCTCCTTGTCTAGTTATGAGGGCTTGAGCAGGCTGCTTGCCCTTTCTAAGCTAGCAAGAACTATTTCATGGGCTTGCTAGCAGAGCTCAACTGGGTTAAAATACGGCACCTGTCGAGTGTTAAGTGCTAGAGAAATGTCACCTGGCATTATTATTTTGCATTATACTAAAATAGTCTTATCAGATTATTTTTTTTCTTTTCACTGTACTAAGTTTTTGATTGCATCCTTCTCAGTCCATGTGTATAGTGAATAATGATTGCACCCCTCATGGGGAGTTAGTATCTATACACCACACGTCTTCATTCCTTTTGTCAACCTCTTCTTCCCTCTCTCCCTTCCCTTTCCCTCTATCCCTTGGTCCCTTTTACTTTTGCAAAAGATCTTTCTTCCCATTCTCTGTTGCCTATCTCTTATATTGCTCTTTAATTTATTTATATTTTTAATTTCTCACAAATCATATGATATTGCTTTGTATGTCTGATTTACATCGCTGAGCATGATGTCAAGGTGAATCCATATTCCTACAAAAATCTCAAATTTATCTTTCTTTACGGCAGAACAGTACTCCCTTATGTATAAACACCACACTTTCTAGGTCACTCATGTGGTGATGAATGCAAAGCCCACTGCCAGGCTTTAGCTATTATGGGTTGTGCTGCTATAGACATGGTATGCCCGGCTCACTGGAGTATGATGTCTGTAACTGAAGGGGGGATAGCTGGGTCCAATGGGATTTTTAGTATCAAAGTCTCAAAGTTAATGTTTATGTGTGCTTGCTTCTATCTGTCTATATGTCATCATATTCTATGTAGAAAGAAATGCAGTGGATCCACTCCTCTGTTGCCTTCCCTTTTCCCTTCCTGCTACAACCTTTCCCTGCATTCCTCTGGGCCAGGCATGGTGTTAGCTGCTCAGTGCTGACGGAATATGAAATTGTGGAAAGTGGCTATTCTAATTTTTCTACACATGTGGGAATTTATTTCTGTCACCACCCTCATAGATGGCCCTGCTATAGTTTCAACCCTCCCAATAGCAGAGACCTCAGTGCTTCATGAATGATACCAAGCAGTTTGCCTTGACTGGCCAACTCTAAGTAATCAGAAGGCTCTCGTGGGTTTTGTGTGTGTGTGTGTGTGTGTGTGTGTGTGTGTGGCAGAACTGGGAATTGAACTCAGGCCCTTGCGCTTGCCAGGGAAGCACTTATTCCACTGAGCCATCTCCCTGGCCCCTTCTTATTTGTTTTTACTTTGAACTAACAATTGGTGTCTCCATGGTTTCCTTAGTTAGGTTAGACCTGCAGCATCTTCCTATCCCTTATTCTCTTTCTTCTGCTGCAGCGTTTGAATTAGAACCCAGATTCCCCTGATTGCTGAACTAGTTTTTTTTCTAGGGGTCCTTGATTAAACAAAATTATCATCCAGACAATTGACTGCTTTATGTTCTGTTGAAGATTCTGACCTTGTTAAGAGAACTGACTATGCTGAGGACTTCATTTTGAGTAGAAAGGAAAAAATTCCGAGACTGCCCCCTAGGCAGAACCTTGCACATCTTAGTCAGAGTCCCTGCATTGCAGTGGTCACTGTAGCATTGCCTATTGTAGCAAGGACAAAAATCTGATGAGAGCAATTCTTGACATGTTTTGTAGGTGTACTTGTCAAAAATGCTTTCCCCTGGTGACTCTCAGCATGGCCTCTGGACACAAGACAAGTTTCCTTGATATTCTATTCAGTTTTTCAGCCAGTCTTAAACTTTACTACAAAACAATTTGAATTGTTCAGTGTTTCTGACTGACACAAAATACTTTACTGGTGTCACTTTGTCTCCTTGTCCCTTATCAATAAGGAGAGCTTGTGATCTTCCAATGAATTGGAAATGTGCAGCTTCTGGAATAGGAGCCAGTCCCGGAGTGTGCGAGAGCAGTGTCAAGGTCAAACGTAAGATAGACAAAACACTCCGATTCCCAGGCCTGTTGCTTAGTAAATCAGCTGGGCAGGCTGGGGTTGTGACTCCAAATCTGCGGGGAAACACCTTTCCAGGAGGCTTCACTGGGTCATATCCTGAGTTAGGCCAGGAGGGGGCAGCAAAGAGCTGGCCTAGTCGTAAACCAAGGGACTCGAAGGCTGGAGTAAATGGAGGAGACTCCTGAACTGAAGTAGAAACGCTGCTAAGAGCAAGGCGCAGAGTGAGAGGGTTGCCAGGCCAGGGGATGGTGGGAGTGGGCCATCAGAGATGAGGCATCTTCCTTGGGGCACATTCACCCACAGCTGTAGAGGCAGGCTTTCCAACTTAACCAAGTGCTTAGTAGTCCGGATTTAGAGTCAAAGAAATCTTGGTGGGAAAGGAGGTTCCCGTTCAGGCTTATATCTTTGAACCTCGGTTTCCTCGTGTATGAAAGGGGAATAATAATAGCACTTTCTGTGGTGATTGGTATACAGTGTTACAATAACTACTTCTTGATAAAAAGACACAAACTTGATAAACCAAGGAATGGGGGAGCCACTAGCTAGAACCTTCTGAAGAAAAAGTCCAGTACCCTGGTCTGCCCCTCTTTGGAACCCCAGTCCAGGGAGTTTGCATGAGTATACCATACTATAGTATGACTATACTCCCAAGCTGCTTCCATTCCTGGTATTTGTGAAATCATTTTAAAGACTGAAGCTAAGCTGTCTTATTATTACCATAAAACACAAACACATAAATGTTCATATGGTTTCAAACACTGTCCCCTAGACAGTAGTGTGTACTCAGAATTGGCACAACAACTCCTCCACTGAACCTTGAGTCAGAAGTCACGGTGTGGAAAATAAGTTAAAACTTTTGAGGGGATTGGTCAGCCTACGTGGTCCGGCTTTGTGGGGAACCTGGGTGAGAAAATACTTTGCCTCTGTGTCAGACCACAGCAAGGGTTCCCCTGAGTTTCACTTTGGGTTTCCTCTTGAATTGGATATGAAATCAAAATAACCCACAACAGGAGTGAAGGGCTGGACACGAAGGTGAAGGAAAGGGATATACCAAGTGGGAAGGAAAATTGACAGAGAAGCTAGGATCACTCTCTTTTTTTTTTAATTTTTTTTTTAAATTTTATTTATTTATTTTTATTTATTTATTTGAGAGAGAGAGAGAGAGAGAGAGAGAGAGAGAGAGAGAGAGAGAGACAGAGGCCAGCTCAGCCCACCAGGGGGCAGGGCTGGCTGGCATGTGGTGCTGGGGGATTGAACCGCGGTCCCTGATGCTTTGCTAAGCTTGTTCTAAGTAGGTGCTTTAGACCACTGAGCCATCTCTCCAGCCCGAAGCTAGGATCACTCTCATGAACCAGGTTCAGAGACCAGCTATGCTCAGTCCAGCCCAAATCTAGAACTCTGGATAAGTATGCAGGAACTTTCTTTTCAAAGTTTCCAAGTTAAAAAATGGCCAAGAAAGGGTTGGCCAGATAGCTCAGCAGACTAAAGCTCCTGCTTAGGCAGGCTCAGGGACCAGGGCTCGATCCCCAGCATGCCGTGCCAGCCTCGTCCCCGGGGTGTGCTGAGATGGCAATTGAGACTGGATGTGGTGGCCTCTACGCATAATCCCAGTGCTTGGGAGGCTGAAAACAGGAGGATCACTATGAGGATGATCTATGTAGTGAGACCCTGTAGACGCTGTACTAAATACATAAAAGAAAATGGCCAAGAGTTGTTGCTGAAGCTTAAGTAAGATGTTAAAGAACATTAACAAAAGTCAAAGCATACCAGGTTCCCTGGTGTCGAGGAGTATCTGTAACAGAGACCAATTGGGGATATTGAGTGGGAAGGACTTCCTGATCTTGACCTACTATGGTGCCTGTACATTAATTATTTTTCAGAATTATTAGAATTATTTTTTCTACAAGCACAGTAATAAAAAGTGCTGGAGCATTTTTAGGAGTTGGCCATCTGCAGAAACCAAGTAGGCATGAACTACAACTAGAAAGTTCTAATATATTCTTTCTAGGAAACAAACAAACAAAAAATTCTTGAGGATGAAAATTCTGGAAGCCAACAGTACTCAATACAACAAGCATTGTTCAGTTCCTATCACTGTTAGTGAAATTCTGTTATCACTTCTAATGTTTTTATTTTACTATTTTTTATTCTCTTTAAAAATAATAGTTAATGCAATAAAATGACCACCTTGAAATATAAAAATAAATAAATAAATAAAAATAATAGTTAAAAAAAGAAAGTTTAATTGCATTTTATTCTTCCACATGTGTTACGTATTAGATTAGCAATGAGGACATCGTATTTGCTTTCTGATGATAAATAAATAATTTATTTACTTTACCAAAGATTTGTAATAGGATAATCAGAAGCTCCTTTAAATAGTTTTTAATGTCTAGATTTTTTAACAGTTAAAAAGTGATTTATTAGACAGATGTTCAAAATGATACAATATTTTAAAATTCATATCAGGCCACAAGTTCATTAAGACCTTCAGTAAATCTTTCCCTTTGTTTTGTTCTCTAAAGGCTTGTCTAGGTCTCTTATCAAAACACTTGTTCTGCTATTGTATTTAACTGACTGAAATCCTTGTGGACAGAAGCTAGATTTCTTTTATCTTCCTGTCCTGGGGCCCAGTGCTAGGCCCTGGAGGTGGCAGACAGTCAAACAAAGTTAAATGAAAGTATACGTGAGAACATAAATTGTTTCTCAATCTGTAGGGTAAAAGTAAACTAATAATCTAATTTCAAATTACACATCATTCTTAATTTTATGACTATCGCCATGAATTACTTTCTGAGTTAATTCTGAGATTAACCAGATATTACTAAGAGAAAAAAATGTGGTGTTATCTTTCTATTAAAGGAGAGCTGTAGTTAAATGTATAAGGTAAATAAAGTCTATTTTCAGTCACCAATTTTGAGGGCTTGCCGGTTAGCTCAGTTGTTTAAAGCACTTGCTTGGGCAATCTTAGTCAGGCACGGGGGACCGCTGTTGGATCCCCAGCTCCACATACCGCACCAGACCTGCCCTTAAGGCAGGCTGAGCTAGAAAAAAAATCCTTCAGTCACCAATTTCTTTATTCTTCAGCCTTGAAATAGGTTTATCCATCAAGTGTTTATTGACCAGTTACTATGTAGCTAGTATTTTGCTAGATGATATAAGAGGTACAGAAGTCAAGGGGATAACCTTGACCAAAATGAAAACAAGTACAGAAACATACATACTTTCACTTTCTCCTCTAGTTTTTAACCTTTCTCTTCTTTCATCTTGCACAGTATGGCTCATTACTGTAACTGTTGTCTGTCCAATGTCTTCACCCAGTGGGCTTCTCCCTCGTCCCCCTGCACAGAATGCAATGGGACACTCACTCACCCTTGGATGCCAAAGCTGCTCACATGCCTCTGAGGATCAGTGTCACCTTATGGCCCGCAACAGAGGAGGTTGGTGTGGAAAGGGAGCTCCTTCGACTCACTCTACTAACTAGGAGACTGTAGATGCAGATAAACTCACATGACCTCCATTCTTTATACATTTCCTGGGGTAACTGAGCATAGCCAGAAAAAGGGCAAACAAGGCATAGAATCAGGTAAATTTCAAGAGAGTTTACCTTTTCTGGGTCACTAACATTCCTTCTGTGATGCTGCGTATGAGTATATAGCTGTTTGTATCTTTATTTGAAAACCTGAGATTTCAAAGAAGCAATATTCTGCTGGTTTGTGGGTATATTGTAGAGCTGAATCTTCGTGCTACTGTGCAAGATTTTCTTCATGTTGTCATTTGTAATATGTTTTGTGACACTCTTTGGGATTAAAGTTTTCATTACAAACTTTTAAAAAAAATTCTTCTCATTTATCACCTTCCTCCCATCAGTATTTAAATACACACCCATTTGTAAAGTCATCTCCCTATGTCTGCCCTGTATCTGAACCTTCCCAATTAAACATCTTTTAAAACATTTCACATAAATTCTCATTAGCGCTCACTCTTCTATCCACCACAGTCTAATTTCTGTGTCCTACCTGCAGCACACAATACAGCCCTCACTAATGATCTCCTTGGTGCTAAAGCTAATGACTGAACTTTTCAGCAGCATTCAACATCATTAACCCCATTCTCTTTCAGTTTTCCTTCTTTCCTTCTGCACCAACATGCAATCCTGTATTTTCTAATTTTTTCTCAGGATATTCTTTTTTTGTTTGTTTTTCTACTATCTGCCCCAAATATTATTTGTGTGTGTGTGTGTGTGTGTGTGTGTGTGTGTGTGTGTGTGTCCGTCCAACTCAGCCCACCCTCGGGGCAGGGCTGGCGCAGCATGAGGTGCCAGGGTTTGAACTGAACCTCGGTCCCTGTGCACTTGCCTAAGCTTGCCTAAGCAGGGACCTTAGACTGCTGAGCTATCTCACTGGCCCTGCCCCAAATATCTTATCTCATCCAATCTTCTACTGGATATTTCTAGTTGGATGTCTTAGAAGCATCTCCAACTTGATATGTTCAAAATTGAGCTCACCTCTCTCTCTCTCTCTCTCTCTCTCTCTCTCTCTCTCTCTCTCTCACACACACACACACACACACACCCTCAGCTCTCTGCAGTGTTTTCTAAATTAATGTCTCCAAGTAGCCCATCTAGAAACATATGAAACTTGGGCTGTTTTTAACCTTGAATTTTTTTGTCCCTTACTTTTCAATGCCATTTAATCAAGTTTCTATGGCTTACACCAGTACTGCAATCCTTTTTCTCAAGGGTACATGCATCAAAACCTGATCATCCCTAACCAGCTGCAAGGAGCCCTAAAGTGGTTGTTAAAAAGGAGGTGACCAATCTTGGATCCAGACATACACATTTTGTCAAGCTCCCCTGGTGATTCAATGTGCACTGAGCCCGGAGGTTTGATTCTAAACATTTCTCAAATACCTTCATTTCTCCAAGTCTCTACTAGCATGTACAAGTCTTACCTGGACAGCTGCTGCAGCCTGCCAACTGATCTTCCTACAACCACTCTTGTTCCTGAAATCCATTTCACATCAAGTTGCATCTAATTTCATTGTGTAGGGGAATCTTTTTTTTTTTTTTTTTTTTGCGGAACCGGGGATTGAACTCAGACCCTTGCGCTTGCCAGGCAAGCGCTTATTCTACTGAGCCATCTCCCCGGCCCCTGTAGGGGAATCTTTAAGAGCAGTTTGGTTGTGATAGGCACAGGAACACTGGTTTGGTTACAAGATCAGGATATTTCTTTTTTTTTTTTTGTACTTTAAAAAAATTTTTTTCACATGCTGTACAAATTTAAAGTTTTGCATATCAATGATTGATGGAAAATACCTGTTCCATGGTATGTCCAAGGCATTTGATATTCAGACAGATACTGATGTTAAGCTCAACAGCCTATGTTTTAGGGTAATAATATCATTAAGCTTCTCTTCTGGAGGGTTAACAACTTAAATTTGCAGATTGAAGGCTACAAGGACAGTCAACATCTTGGCCCTAGACTTTCAGGGTCAGTGAGGACTCAGGACATAGGAGTACCTGTACTACAACATCCTATAACTCAGTGGTGTCCCAAATTTTGTGATCAAGGAGATTATGGGGCCACAGAGGAAGGTGATCAATGATGTAGCGTGTGCCTAAGGACAGTCACGTGGAGAGAAAACATTCTCTCAGGCTTCCACAGAGAACAAATTGGTCAAGCAATGGCCGTGACTCATCCACATGGCTGTCACTGACAAAAGATCTACGAGGTGCTCTACATAGTGTCAGGGTAAATCCTGCGGGGATTTAACTGACTTTGTCAGATACAAAAGTTACATTTTTTGATATATAGGTCTTGCTTTATCTTGTTCTTAACCATCCAGCAGAAAAGTATAAAAACAAGTTATAAAAGGTAAAGCCATATTAATATGCTGAGCTGTAAAAAGCTCAAGTCAACAACTTCTGACATTGCCAATTCTACAGATAACCCACTACAATTATGAACTACCGGACTATATTGAATTATTTTCCTGGATTCATGCACCTACAATATTTAAATGGCAATGGAATACCCACGTCTGACAAAACTAAACAAAAATGGATACCAGGGAAGGACCATTTTGTATCTGTATATTCAAAATAGTTAGGATAGATATACAGCTACTTTCTCTTAGTTCAATGAGAAGAAAGATTTGTACTAATAGTGTTTGAACAGGATATCATGTCTGCATCTCATACTATGAGTGACCACCATGAAGACAACAATATGAAATGTATTAATTATTATAACTGTCTTACTAACCTGTTTTGAAACTGTCTCATTGCTACTTCTTTCTCAATAAAATTAATATTAAAAAGGGATTTGGTTATGAGGTCTACCATTACAATTTTACCCAAATTACCTCCCTTTTGTGCTATCTTTGGCTTGTCTGCAAGACAGTGAAAATAGTGGTATTTACTCCACAGGGTTATGGTGAGGATTAAGTGAGCTTGTAGTCCCTAAAAAGTGCTCAAAATATTACCTGGCACCCCATAAAGGTTCTGTGAGTGTCAGCTTTTACTAAAATATAAATGTGATCATGACACTATCCTTTGAACATTTTTGAGATAACCTTCTAAATCCTTCACTTTCCCTTCCAAATTCTCAGCAATCTTTCAACCTCATGTGAGAGGTAGGGCTTCCTGACTGGCCGCGCACTTTGCTTTGCTATGGCATGCTCAAGGTTAGCCTTCGGGCTCCATGATAATGTCAGGGGCACTGTATTCCAATGCATGTGTATGGGTCCTAGCATGTGGGAGACACTTGAGAAAGTTTGTGGGATAGATGAGTTTGGAGGAGAGAGAGAGAGAAAGCACAGGGCTTGGAAGGTCCTGCTTGCCCATCTCCTGTGCAATCTGCTCAGAGGCATTCCAAGTCAACAAGGCACTATGCAGGGCACTAACTGCGCACACCCTGGTCAGCCATGCATCCAGAACTGTGGTGTGGAAATTTATGGAGGTTTGACCCATGCCCCAGACTTGCCCATGGACTAAGCAAGTGACAGATTCAGCAGAATCCAGGTTTTGTAGCACTATCAGTCCCATGTAGGAAGATATTTATGGGAAGGTGGGAGGTAGCCGCACCACTGGCAGCCACTGTCCCAAGGGGCAGAGCACAGTCCCCTGCATACTGTAAACAGACTCTGACTCAGACACAGGCAGAGGGAACTTTGGATTGAAGAAAATAAAAAGATTTTTGCAGACCCCTTTATTAGGCAACATCCAAGAATTTCCTCCAGTGTAAAGGCCATCACAAGGAGGACTATCAGACCTGTTTGTTTATTTATTTTTGCTTTTGTATAAGCGGGTGTGGGGTGCGGGTTCCCGTGTTTGCAAGTGCTTATGAGTGCTTAGCTATGGCTTCTGTGCCTATGGTGTCTTAGCATGTCATGCTGTGTTCTCCTACACCAAGGATTTTCTCATAGGGTTTGCTAAATTTGTTTCTGGTAGTGCATTGATGAACATCAATCTCCCTCTATCTTATCCCACTTTCCATTTGTATTTCCTCCCTGTTTCTTTTTCCCTCCTTCTCTGCTCACATCCTTCCAGGTCTCCCTTCCCTCTCCAACTCTTGGCTTGTATCTAAGTATTATTATTAAGCCCCATTTTTTCCTTTGTCAGTGAATGTGTTTGACGCATATGTGTGCATGTAATGATGTAAGAACGTTACTGTTTTTCTCAGAGTATCTTACCTTGTTTTGTTGTGTTCTTTTCCAATAAGGGCTGTTACTCGGGTCTTGTAACTTTGTGTTTTTGCTAGTTGATTAATTGGATTTAATCTCCCTGTATCTTCTCTCAATTTCCATTTATCTTCCCTACCCTATTCTCTCTTTCCTTCGATTCACATAACCTCTCAAACATACCCTTTTTGCCTTCTGTTCAGCTATATAAACATTATCATTAAAGTCTATTATTTCCTCTCTCTCTCTCTCTCTCTCTCTCTCTCTCTCTCTCTCTCTTTTGTGGAACTAGGGATTGAACTCAGGCCTTGCGCTTGCCAGGGAAGCCTTTATTCCACTGAGCCATCTCCCTGGCCCCTTTCTCTTTCTTTTTGGTTAATTCTTTTCATGTTTTATTTTTATTCTTTTTTCCCCAGCAAACCCTATATTATTATTATTATTATTATTATTATTATTATTATATTCCTTTATCTTTCTGTTTGAGGCCTTCTTTTTTTTTCTGGAAACGGGGATTGAACTCAGGCCCTTGCGCTTGCCAGTGAAGTGCTTATTCCACTGAGCCATCTCCCCAGCCCTCCTTTATCTTTCTGGATTAGTGAAAGAATACAGAACACTTTTTGTGGTATTGGGGATTACATGAACAGCCATTCTACTGAGCTACATTGTGAGCCCTTTTTAATTTTTATTTTGAGACAGGGTCTTGCTAAGTTGTTAAGGATGGTGTCAAACTTATGATCCTCTTGCTCCATCCCTCCAGAATGTTGGGACAACAGGTATGTACTACCATGCCCAGCTTTAGAGTGTGAAAATTTTAAAACAAACTAAATTATATCAAGGTTCTTTGGATGAAGATATCACTGATAGTTGTTCTCTTTTTGCAGTGTAGGATTTGGGAATACACTTGGTACTTTGAATGGGTAAGTTGTCAGTTTCAAGCTAAGTAAAGTAAGCTAGATCCAGACAATTAATGTCACATGTCTTCTCTTATATGAGAAACCTAATATATAAATGAATAAATAAAAAAATAGAAATTATAGGAAACTAGAAGACAGAATTGTGGAGACAGGAAAATGGATCGAGGGATTGAAAATGATTAAGCCATGTGATATGCATGTACCAGTTACACAAAACAAGCATCACTCAGCCATCCAGATAGCTCAGCAGATTAAAGCGCCTCTTTAGGCAGAAGGCAGGACCAGGGTTTGATCCCCAGTGTGCTGTGCTGGCCCCGCACCTGGGGCACAGCAATTGCGACTGGGCATGGTGGCATGTGCCTGTAATCCCAGTGTTTGGGAGGTTAAAAAGAGGAGAATGAAAAAAAAGGACAAATGAAACAAGGGAAACTGATATATTTAGGCTCATATGTAGAATAGTTGGGGTAATTGTATTGTTGATTTTTGCTGGTCCTTTGAAATCAACAGTTATTGCTTAATTTTTCTTTTCTCTTTTTACTCTGAGTTTTTTGCTCTTTTTCTTATTTTCTTCATTATTATTATTATTTTTGTATTTTAGGGAAGGGTCTACAGGGTGTTTAGGGTCTCACTACTAGATTGGACTCCTAGTGATCCACCTGTTTACAGCCTCCCAAGAGCTGGGATTACAGGAGTGCCACTACACCCAGTCTCAATTTCTGTCTCAGCGCGCCCCAGGGTTGGGGTCGACAAGGCAGGCCCCTGCGCCTGCTTGCAGGCGCTTTAATACGCTGAGCTATTTGGCTGGCTCTCTTCATTATTGTTTTGTTTCATTTTTTCTTTAAATGAATCTTACATATTTATATCTGATAATCTGAACAACTAATCTGAAGATAGCATCATGCAATACAGCAATCATTGTTGAATTCCTATTACTTTGTTTAGTGAAATCTTGAATTGTTTCTAATGGTGTTTTTTTAATCACTATTTTGCATTCTTTAAAAATAAAAAAAAGAAAAGAGAATCCCTATGAGTCTGATCTGTGTAGGGAGGCCCTGTAGACCCTATACTAAATACATAAAAAACATCACTCTTTTGCATTGCAAACATGAACTAATAAAAAAAGAAAAAGCCTAGGTCTAAAGCACACTTTCTTGTTTAAATTCCAGCTCTAAAGTATGCCAGCTGGGATACCTTGAGTATGGGCTAGGTGTTTGACTTTCTAGAGCCTCATCCTGCGCATCTACAAGTGGGCGTTCTTAATATTATGTACCTGCTAGAGTTCTTGGGAGAATCCATGGTGTTGATGACTATCAAAACATCAGTACCTGCTACTTGGTAAGCCGGTAGTGCCCAGTGCATATTAATGCTATTCAGGTGTCAATCTTGTTTTTAGACAAAAGCTCTGCAGAGCCACTCTTATGCTGAGCAACATTTCATGCAATCTGTATTTGAGGCAGTCTATTCAGTCTTTCATGTGAAGCAACAGGTAGAATTATGAGTAGACAAGTAAATAGTACATGAAGCAATGCACACATAGTCAACAACGTGAGTCTGTTACTCTTTAAATGGAGATGAGAACCACATCATGTATAGCAGGGATGACAGTGAATTCCTTCACTAAACAGGTGTGATTTCATTTGGATCTTGACAAAAGCACAGACTTGGAGGTACGTGGTATTTACTAGCAGAGAGAAGAGTATGCAAATTCTTTGCAGAAAGATGAGTGTGTAAAATGTCCGGGAGTAGAGAAAGCTCAGTGGTTGTTTAGGGACATGTGATTAAACCAGCTTCAGGAGCCGGGGAGATAGCTCAGTAGAATAAGTGCTTGCCTGGCAAGCACAGGGTCCTGAGTTCAATCCCTGGTACTACAAAAAATAAAATAAAATAAAATAAAATAAAATAAACCAGCTTCAGTGGAAAAAACTCCAGGGCAGTGATGGTGAATCTTTTAGAGCTTTATGAAAGTGTGGTAACTAGCAAGTGTGCCATAGGTTTCCCACCACTGCTCTATGGATGCAAACTGGAACACCAAATTTTCATTTTAATTTCTACCAGGTAGCTTTCAAGGGTTAGGGCACCTGGGTGTGTATCTATCTTGTTCTGGGCTGTAGCCCCAATGTCTAGCTCTCTGTTTAGCGAAGAGTTGTGTCTTAGTAAGAATATGTTGAATAAATGATTGATTGAATGAAATGAATAAGATCAAAGAAAAAATATCAAAATACTCAGAATCATGGTATCATTAGAGGGAAACTTTTGAAGGGGACATGGATGTAAGATTAAACATGGAAGTTGTCTAGGTCTTTGGAAAGTGATCAAAATATTGCATCAAAAAATGGAGAAACGTGAACACCCTTTTCCAGAAATCTGAATGAAAAATTAGCTTCTTAAAATTCGTAAGTCAGAAGTCAAGGAAAGTTGAAGAGGATAAATGTACACAGGTAGCTGTCTCTGATCAGCTGAGTTAGTGAGGACCTCTTTTTGCAGCAAGTAGGGGATGATGAAAGGCAGGCAGTGAGGGCCTTAGAGCCCTTGGTGAATTTGCAGTTCCACTTTGTGCATGAAAGAAGCAGGAATTTATACCAAGGAATCCAGAAAACTTCAAAATGTTTGGGGCTAGGCCAGAGGGTCTTCTTAGAAATTGATATATTGAAGCCTAGTAGTGGCCTCACGAAATGATCAGTGCTTAGAAACAGAAAGACAAATATTTTGTTCGAGTTCTTTCACTTTCTAGATGTAGGGCCTTAGGCAAACTTAAGTCACTCCTTGTGTTAACTTCTCTTTGATTGAATGCAGGTAAAATGGAAAATTACCTATGTAAACTGGAGGCTTAAACGAAGTAGTATTTGAGGCACACATGGCACATAGTGATTAAATGCTGTTACCCCCCAAAAAACCACTATGATTATTGATTCACAGGACAACTAGGAGAGGTCCACTGTGTTCAACTGAAATACATATAGTGTAATCTGACTTTTGTACTCAGATGACAAAGGTTGGTTCAAAGTGGCCTCTGTATCTGCAATGGAATACCCATCTCTGACAAAAGTAAACAAAAAAGGGGGATATAAATGAAGGTCCAATTTGAAGTGAAAAACATATATATATATATACATATATATGCAAAATAGCATACATATAAAGCTAGTTTCTCTTAGTTCAATGAGAAGAAAGTTTTGAACTAACAGTGTTTAGATAAGATACGTCTGCATTTTGTACTATGAATAACTACTACATGACAACAATATGCAATGTATTAATTATTGTAACTATCCTACTAAACTGTTTTGAAACTGTCTCATTGCTACTTCTTTCTCAAGAAAATTAACATATATAATTAATATTATAAATTATATTTACATATATAAAAAGGTGGCCTCTGTATATAATGAACTACAACCTATCTTGGTGTACAAACAAGCTGCAACCTGTGAATATACTTTGGTAACCAAGCAACTAAATATTAGTCTATCATAACAGCCAAACCCTCAGCCAATCCCAGGTTGGAGGCTACCAGATTATTTGCAAATAAGGCAAATACCCAAATGCACCAATGAATAATCACTGTAGGTAAATTTTCTGCTATATTTTTCCTTTTTTGGTTATGAATATATTTCACTACACTGGAGCTGAGGCCGTTCTGTGGCATCTTCAATCAGTAGGGCTGCACAGTTCTACAACCTATTTCCCACTCAAATGTTTTGTTAAATTCAAGTCATCTCAGTTTTATAAACAACTGCAATATCTAACATCCTAAGGGCAAAAATATTACTGATGAAAGGAAAACTTGATAAATTGGAAATTGGACTTCATCAAAACTGATGTACAACAGCCCACGCAGATAGGGAATCTACAGACTAGAAAAAGTTTTCAAACCATATATCTGACAAAAAACTAAAATCTAGAATACATAAGGAATATAAGTCATTTAGTAAAAAAAATTTAAACAGAGAACAGGATGGAAGACAGCAATAGGTATTTCACCGAGAAGGATAAACACAAGACAAATAAGGGGCCAGGGAGATGACTCAGTGGAATAAGCACTTCCCTGGCAAGCGCAAGGGCCTGAGTTCAATCCCTGGTTCCGCATAAAAAAAAGAGAGAGAGAGCAAAATAAGTACATAACATGACACTCCATGTTGTTGCCAGAACTAAAGGAAAATATGAGCTAAACCTCAAAGTTAAATTACTACACATATCAAGTAAAATAACAAAAATAAAGCAGTGACAACAACAAATGCTTGTGAGACTATACAGTGACCACAGCATACACTGTTGCATGAAGTGAACCATCAGAACACTCTATAGAAAGTTTAGCTATTTTTTAAAAAAAGGAAAATGCCAATACCATAAATTATGGCACTTACATGCCTTCTGTCCCAGAAAAGAAGAATTTTTCATGCAAAAATTCAACATAATAATTTCATAGAACCTTCTTTTTTGTAATAGAAAACTAAAGATTTGGAAATGTTCCACATGTCCCATAATGAGTCAACAGTTAAACAAACTGTGGTACATCCATTATGGAAAAAATACAGCAAGGAAAACAAATGAAATGAGAGAGCAACACTCTCTTAGAGGCAAGCGGCACAAGTGCCTGGCCACCTCCAGTCGCTGGTGATTTCGACCCAGAGTGCTGTGGGGGAAGCCTGAGCTGAGGTCCCCTCTGGGTTTGGGGTCAGAACGCCAGCCTCATCATGGACCTCGGCCTCCCTGAGTTCCAAGGAAGGTACATCTGTCTTCCTGCGAACCAGCACAAGGCTGTGTGCTTGTCACCTGTTCTCTGTGGACTACTGGTCTAACAGTGAGTGAGACACTGTGACATCTGGGGCAGGAGGGTGGCACTTTGAGGCTGCAGCACCCATTCAACACCCTACAAGTCCGGCCACGGTAGACCATGCTCCTCAGCCCAGTTGAGGTTTCCTTGCATAGTGATGGCAATCCTTTCAGGCTTTCAATTATACAACCTATATGTAATGTCACTAGGTTCACCACCACTGTCCTAGCAGGTTCCTGAAGAAGCTAGACCACGCTAATCCTAAGTGGCCAGCATTCACTGTTCACACATAGGAGCAGGTCCTGTGCTAAGCATGACTTGATTTACTTAGTGCCATGACTTGGTTTACTTAGTGTCGCTACTGTCCCTGTGCTTCCTTTCCAAACCAGGCTTCTTGGCTCCCAGGTCCATTGGCCCTGGCCTGCTGGGAGCTCAGTCTGCTCTGGGTCCTTGGCTGATGCTGAGTCTTCCTAGAGTGGCTGAGAGGTCCTTGAGGGGGGCTCTCATCAACCCCTTCCCCACCTTCCTCCCGCCTGTGCCCCAGGATAGCTGGGAGATTAGGAAGTTGCCAGGTGTGGTGCTGAAGGGATCCTGGGATGCCCACACCTACATCCATGGTCAGACAGCAAATCTCTTAGGAAAGAGTAACTGATACCTCTGGAGCCCTTATGGGTGCCAGACACTGTGCTCAGAGTGCCACCCTGATCCCCTCATTCTTGGTCCCCAGGGTCTTATGGAGTGGTAGGATTTCCAGCCCCGTTCCTGGTAATGAGGTCCAGAGTGGCAGAGGTGATGTTGTCCAAGTGCACAGAGATGGTCAGTGCTGTGTGTCCGACCTGGCTGACTCCCGTGGTCAAGGTTGGTGTCTTCCTATGGTCTAGACAGGGACCCAGTAATGTATGGTGGTTGAAGGTCAGGGCCCCATGGCCAAGGTCAAAGTCTTTTCAGAGTTAGACAGGGACCCAGTAATGTGTGGTGGGTGAAAGAAAGGCCACTCAATAAAATCCACCCTGGGTTAGTGCTAGAATGTCTTAGGGCATGTGTTATGAAATGAGGTCGCACATCTGTAGGTGGACGTCCTGGGAGTGACCACAGTTTGTGCTGAAAGAGTCCTCCCTTCCTAGATGGCATCAAGGAAACAATTGCTTGTGCTTTTTGAGCACTTGCTGTGTACTGAGCACTGGGACGCATGTCAAGGATGAATGAGACATGTTGTTCCTGTTTTAGAAAATGTTCAGTGTTTCTTTGGGGATGAATGTCAGTTGTGAGTTCATGATATTTCCCAGATGATTCTATCCTGTGGGTCCCCTCCTCCCTTCTTCCTAGCTTTTAATCACCACTTGGGTGAGGTCTGGTAGACATGTCCACCACGGGTTTCACCTATAAGCTCCAAACAGCTTTGCAGTTTGGTTGATTGCCCTGCTTCACATAGTGAGTTCACTCTTATTCTGGGGTATGTGTAGTGGGGGTGGAGAGATCACAAGGTACATTGCCCTGAGAAAGTCATCACCCTTCTTTCTTTGAAAACCTTGCTCCCACCCTCCCCTAAACAATATTTGGTAAATTGATTACAAAGCGTGTGCCCAGAGCTAGCCCTAATACCTGTGGTTAGAATGAAAATTGTCAGGTCTCACCTTGCATCTACTGATTGATTCAGAATCTTTTTGGATAGGGCCCAGCTATATGTGTTTTAATAAACTCTCCAAGTGAGTGTAACGCAAGTTCAAGGCTGAGAACCACTGCTTCGTAGAGTGGAGTAGGCGTGTACCTGCTGCTGCATAAATGGTCTAGACGTTGAATTGGAATGAGTCTGAGATTTTATAGCACTCCCTGGCCAAGAATATGCGGTTCTAGAAGCCGGTGACACGGAGCTGGTACTTATCATGTCTTGCTCAGTACTTCCCTGGATTTCACACCTAAAGACCCATGTCCTGCCTATATAGTCCCAGATATTCGTCAGTTCATTGGTGTAGTACAGGGGCAAATTTTTCCCAGTTGCCAAGGTGCCTTTTTTTCCTTGAATTTACAGAGGGGAAAACTGACAGAAGGAGGTCACACAGGAAGAAGGTGGTACTGCCAGAATTCAAATCTAAGTCTGGCTTACTCTAGAGCCAATGCTTTTAGTAAACTCCTACATGTAGAACTTCTGTGTGAAAGGGTGCATACAGAGAATCTGTCATGGTTAATACTCTAAGGATACAATTTAAAGACAATCAAGGCCAGAAAATTGTGGATGTGCTGGCAGCAAACTCAGAAGTTGTATTTGTTGACCTGCTAGGAGACACAGAATGTCATGATAGATTTAAAACCCCAGAGGCAGCCCAGACAGCAATGAATGTCCATACTGAGATTAAAAAGAAGTACAACTGGAAACTCAAGGTCCTTTCTGGTGATCACGAACAGAGATACAGGCAGCAGATTCTGGAAGAGAGACAAGCCACACTCAATCAGCCTCAGGAGACAAAGAGAGGCACTGCGAAGTTATTCACCAAAGCTGAAAAGATTAGACTGGAAAAGACTCAAGAAGCAAGTAAACATATTTACTTTTCCGAATATGACGGAAGAGTGAGGCTCACCTACATTTCACTGTGTCCTGGACATAATTGGACTACAGCAGCACCATAAAGAATGTTTTATAAGATCTACATTTAACGAAAGAAAATACTTTAGCTCCCCAGCTTGTAATTAAGACGTTTTTTAGAGATGAGTCCGTTGTATACCACAGTTTTTCATTAAGCACTTTATTTGTTGAAATTTTTAAAAAGTGCATACATAAGCATTTCCTAGGGTCAGGGATATAGCTCAGGGGCACAGCACCTGCCTGGCAAGCGCAAGGTCTGAGTCCAATATTCTCAGTACCAAAACCAAAACAAACATTTTCTGATATTATCATTGAATTTTGTTCAAGAGTCATATTTGGCATATGTGCATAAAAGGTATAATACACACACATATATATGACAATAGTGTATAAAATAACGCATATATATGTATATATGTTTAAAATGGAGTCTAACGAACCTATTTAATTTCCTTTCAATTTTGATTTTAAGAGTTTTGCCAATCTTATAAGTGGACCTTAAATGGGGTATACCGATGAATGTCCATTTTGTATCTGTGTATTCAAAGTGGTTAGGATAGATATATAGTTGCATTCTCTTAATGAATAGAGGGATTTGTTCTGATGGTGTTTGTAAATAGGATCTCAAGTCCGCATCTTGTACAGCAATTAACCACTAAGAAGAATATATGCAGTGTGTTATTTGTTGAATCTGTGCTTCTGATTTGATTTGAAACTGTCTTATTGCTATCTGTTTATCAATAAAACTTTGAAAAAAAATAAGTGGACCTCATGTTATCTTCTGGTACGTAGTTTTTGTTCTTGCCTAGTGTGCTGAGTTAGACAACACAGTGAGTGTCATCTAAGGTGGGAAGTGGAATTGGACACGACTCTCTTGGCTTAGTGTGAAGCTCATTGGAGTGAAGTCCTGATGTATTACAGAAGCTTGTGATGGCATCAGCAGAGATAAGCATGTAGAAATTGTGTAAAGATGAAACCCATGTTTGGAGAGGTCACCTTGGAGCAGCTGGCTGGATATTTGTAAGCCTCCAGGGACACTGTCCTCCTCCCAGTGGTGGTTACCTTCTTAGGGCAGGAAGGATAAACTTATTAGGTTACCTGACAGGACAACATGTCAGGTATTAAGGATAAACTTCCTATCCTTCAAGGAAATATGTCACTATCCTTCCATCTTCTAAAGAGGTGGTAGACAACAGGGGTTTTGAGCTGTCAAAGGAATAGAAGAGAGCACAGGAATTCAGAAATATAAGGCTGGAAGAGAGGCATAAATGTTACGCATGTAGAAGGCCATGCTTTTGTAAGTATGGTAGTTGTGATTCTGGATAGAGCCCACAAAGGGATTGTGAAAGGTCTCAAGAAAGGCCTAGCAACTGGAAGGAGCTTGAACTTAGTATAGTACTTTTGAGATTCATGCATCTTGTTTTGTCTATGAGTGGTTTGTTCCTTTTAATTGCAGTTTGTTTATCCACTTATAGTTTAACGACTATGTGCATTGTTTCTAGTTTGGGCATACTATGAATCATATTGCTATAAACTTTTGAATGCATGTATTTTCTGTACATGTATTTCATTTCCTCTGGGTAGATATCTAGAAGAGGAATTATTGTGTTGCATATTAAGTGTATGACATATAAATATACATATGTGGTCTTACTATATTGTTTTACAAAGTGGTTGCACTCATTCTGATCAGTAGTTTTTATGAGCTATGCATTTAGATGTACCATTTGCATTGAAGCTTGGCATTGTTAGTTTATTTTATCTATTTATTTATTTATGTATTTATTTATTTATTTGGGCTCACTCAGGCTGCCTTAAGGGCAGGTCTGGTAAGGCATGGGGAGCTGGGGATCAAACCATGGTCCCCTGTTCCTGACTGGGTTTGTCCCAACACGCATTTAAACAACTGAGCTAACCCACCAGCCCAAGTCTTTTTAATATTAGTGATTTGAATAAGCAGACAAACTTTGTCATTATGGTTCTAATTTACATTTTTCTTTGGACTAATGATGCTGAGTACCTTTTGCATAGTTTTTAGCCATTCACATACTTACTTTAGGGAAATGTCTGTTAGAACATTTTCCCCATTTTTAATTCAGTTATTTACTGCGTGAGAGTTGAAACTTACATTCAGAATATATGTCAGATACATGTATTAGCAACATGTGTTTTTCCTGTCTTTTTATTTTCTTACTAGTATCTTTTAAAAATATTTACAAAATTAAATGCTTCTTTATCTGGAAGCAGGCCCAAGGGCTGGGGCTTCAATTGCTGGACTGCCATGCAGGCCCTGCCCCCGGGGCACACTGAGGTGGCAAATGAGACTGGGTGTGGTGGTCCTCGCCTATAATCCCAGCACTTGGGATGCTGTAAATAGGAGAATCACTAGGAGTCTGATCTAGTAGTGAGACCCTGAACGCTCTGTAGACCCTTCCCTAAAAATGTACAGAAAAAAAGAATGCTTCTTTATAATGAGATAAAAAATGTTTATGAAATTAATGATTCCAAGAGATAAAATGGTTTAAACTAGAATCCTAAGGGAAAGTGGAATAGCAATTAAAGGTAGCCTTAGGCATCCTATACCCTATGAAGGATCTGCTCTGTTACCTTTTTATTAGTGTCTGTGTGCAATACACTCATTGTGGGTAGTTGGTAAATGTGCAGGATATAACTTCTTTTTACATCCACTTCCCCTATCGCCTCTCCATCTTTTCATCCCCCTCCCTTTTGCAAAATATTTATCTCCCTATTTCCTATTATCTATTTTATATGTTTTATTTATATTTTGAGTTTCTCATGTATGTGTAATCATTAATATTCCCCATATTTTCTAACAATTTCCTGATGTGTTTGAATTCAACCAAATTTATCTTCATTTATTCTCAAAGGATGAAAACATAAATGGACTAAAGCACACAAACTACAAATGAGTTCATAAAGCAATATAAATATGGATATAAATAGAGCAAGATCAATGCAATGAAATGACAAAAAAAAAAAAAAAAAACACCATGCAGTATTTAAGCCTGTGTGTCTGACTTTTCCCTGTAAGCCTGTGGACTCCAGGTGCATCCATTCTCCTGCCAGTGCCTCAGGTTGATCCTCCTTTATGGCCAAGTAGCACTCCAATATGTGGAACTAACACATGTTTAAAGATTCATTCATCAGTTAATGGACATATAGGCCGTTGCCAAGATTTACCTATTAGAAATTGTCTTGCTACGAGCATGGGTGAGCATGCATCACTGCAGTATGATGTTCTTAATTCTTTGCGCAAAAATACCTAGTGATCAGAGAGCTGGGTAGGATGGAATTTCTATTTTTCACAGAAAGGGAAAGGTATGGTGGAACATCCATACCTTTTCTCCTGTAGCCTTGTCTGAGAATCTTCAGAAGATTTTTTAATCTAGCAGTTGATTGGAAAGATTCTCACCCTGACTAACTATATATACTGATACCTGTGAACTTGTCATCATTTATTACTTTTTGACGTCTTAATGATAGCCATTCCTTCCAGATTAAGATGGAATCTCAGTGTTATTTTAATTTGCATTTCTCCAGTGTCCAGAGATGTTAAACATTTTTTTCATGTGTTCATTGGCTATTTACACTTCTGAGAAGTGTCTGTTTGTTTCATTCGCCCATCTTTTGATTGAGGCTTTGACTTTGGGGGGGCTCTAATTTTTTGAGTTCTTAATATCTTTTGAGAACTGGAAGTTGTAAATTTTCATGAATTCTAATTTGTCAGGTTTTTCCTATTGTATTCATGTTTTTAGATCCTAAGAAATCTCACTCTGCTACAAGTTTCCACAATGTTATGTCTTCATTCAGAAAACTGATCATTTTAAATTGTGTATTTAGGGCCACTTATTAACTACTCAGTTAATTTTTTACCTGTTGTGAGATAAGTTGAGGTTCCCTATTTTTTTAAAACTGGTACCCAAGTGTTCCAGATCTATTTGCCTCAAAAACTGTCTTTGTTTTTTCTTCTTTTTAATCTCTGTACTCATGCTTTTCCAAGTTAAGCATCTATTTGGTCCATCAAGCAACAACTATTTGGATCTGGAGTGTAGGTCCTAATATTACTTTAGAAATATCACTTTAGAAATCATACCCAGGTTATAAGGAAAGTCAGCAATTTTATCTTTCCGTGGCTTTTGGTAACGTTCTGTAGATATGGAACTCATGTTATCACATTCCACATCGTTGGTGAGTTCCTTGGAACTCTGGAAAGATGGAGAAAACCTGAGGTCAATGAAGCAGAATTTGGGAGAAGTCGAAGAATCTGTATCAGTTGTAGGGATGAAGTCCTATGAGCCCACCAAATACTTCAATTAGGCCTTTGTAAATGATGGAGCAGAATAGGAATAAGACTTTATACAGAGATTGTATTTAAATTTGGGGAACAGATTCAATATTTTATTCACACATTCATTTTTCTAAGGTAATAGAAGCCATATTGGGGGAAAAAAAGCTATAGGTGTCACTTTCCTAAAATGACAGTGAATTTGTGTGTGTGCTTGTGCCCAAGGACATGTACATTATTTAAAAGAATGTATTTAAAGGGGCTGGAGAGATGGCTCAGTGGTCTAAAGCACCTACTTGGAACAAGCTTAGCGAAGCATCAGGGACCGCGGTTCGATCCCCCAGCACCACATGCCAGCCAGCCCCGCCCCCTGGTGGGCTGAGCTGGCCACACACACACACCACTCTCTCTCTCTCTCTCTCTCTCTCTCTCTCTCTCTCTCTCTCTCTCTAATAAATAAATAAATAAATAAAATTAAAAAATAAAAAAAAAAAAAAAAAAAAAAAAAAAAAAAAAGAATGTATTTAAAACTGTTAGCAGTGATTGACTTTGGCAAGAAGGACCTGAGTCTGGGGTTCAGGGAAATTCACTCTATGCACTCTTTTATTTTTATTTTTTTTTAATTTTTATTTATTTATGTGTGTGTGTGTGTGTGTGTGTGTGTGGCCAGCTCAGCCCACCAGGGGGCGGGCCTGGCTGGCATGTGGTGCTGGGGGATTGAACCGTGGTCCCTGTGTTTTGCTAAACTTGTTCTAAGTAGGTGCTTTAGACCACTGAGCCATCTCACAGCCCGTTTTAAATTTTTTTTTTATTTTTTTATTTTTATCTATGCACTCTTGTGCTCTTTGAATTTTATAACCATGTGCATGTGTTAAATTTTTAAAAGAAATGACTTTTTTTGAGCATCTGCCATCTGATGAGAGAATTATTTTTATACTGTCTCAAGAACTTGGATTTAGAAGATGAAAATCAATCAGTTACCTACTTTTCTTTCTAATAATGCTGCCAATCTTTCACCGTCTACCTGATTCTGGATTTAAGGGCAATTATTTTGGCAATAGAAGGGCGAAATGCAGATAGGAATAGTGTCCTCAGGTGACTTAGCATTTGAAGATGTCACAGGTGGAACCAAGGCAGTAAATAACTTCAGGCCCTGGACTATCTCTAAGGATCCATAAGAATATTGGGTGTAATTTAGCTCAGTGACTATACACTGCAGCCTTTTCAAAATTACTTTTGGTGCTTTCAGATATCCTCTGGCTTTACATAATGTTGGCAATGGTGCAGTTTTTAAGAAATGAAACACTATGGGAGAAAAATAAACTTTTTTTGTGTATTCACCAGTTTCTAAACTAGACGCAATGGCTTTCAACTATTTCAAGTGCAGTTTTTCTAATAATCAATATCATTGTGTTAATGTTTATCTTTTACATCTTGTTTTACCAATTTTAGGCAGTATTGAGGATGATTTAGCTCACTTATTATGTCTGATTTATGTAGCTTTGATTTTCCTGGAATTCTGTTATATTATTATAATTTCAGGACCTTTTTAATGGTTGCCTTTGTAAGTTCAAATAATATACTTAAGACTATTTTGGATATATTAACTTCAGATAGTAGTTCTCAGTGCTCACCTCAGATATAATTTCTGCAATCTCACTCTTGCCATCATTTCTACATGCTGTCAAGTGTTATTACTTGTGCATTGTTAATCTTAGAGGGACCACCTCCTGCATTCAAATTGAAGCTCCACCTGTTATCTGTATAACATTGGGTGATTTACGGAATGTCTTTATGCCTTTATTTCCTCAGTTGTCAAATGGAGATGACAATATCAGTATCTACTTCATTGCATTGCCATAAAATTGACATATCTGAAAGTACTTAAAATAGTATTTGGCACATTATATGCATTTTTAAATGTTAAAATGATAAATACCATGTAATAATATCAAAATTAAAAACAAATTCACTTTTACAAATGTAATGAAATTCTCAATATGCTTTATCTATCACTTGATTTAAAAAATCAGGGCCAGCCAAATAGCTCAGGGGATTAAAGCTCCTGCCAGCAGGCACAGGGATCTGGGGCTCAATCCCTGGGTTTGCGGTGCTGGCCCCGCCCTTGAGGCACACTGGGATGGCAATTGAGACTGGGATGGTGGCACGTGCCTGTAGTCCAAGCTGTTGGCAGGCTGTAAACAGGCGGATCAGTACGAGCCTGATCTAGTAGTGAGACCCTGAGCACCCTGTAGACCCATCCTTCCCTAAAATACAAAATAAATAAATAAATAAATAAATAAATAAATAAAACCAGGCACTGTGGTACACCCTATAATCCTAGCTACTTGGGAGGCTGAGGTAAATTCAAGGCCAGCCTGAGCAATTTAGCAAGATCCTGACCGAAAATAAAAAAATAAAGTTCAGATGATGTAGCTCATGCTAGAGTGCTCTAGGTTCCATTTTCAGTATCACAAAACTAAACAAATAAAGAAATATCAACCCAAAGCACACAAGACAGAGAGCACTAGTCTGCAAGAAATGTATACCCACTTCAGGAGAAGAAAAAAATGTATAAATATTTTAATACTAGGTTTGTTGAGACATCATGAGATTAATACAAGTTACCTCTGGCCTCTACAATTTTAAGACATGCTCAAAGTGGTGGCCATGAACTTCCTGACATTTATTAATATGGTGAACTGCGGCTTGAGTAACTTTGGTCAAAAAGTCTATTGAGATGGCTGCAAATGCATTTTCAAATTTTCCTCTTAGGGGTGGCAACGTAATGGGTTTTCTACAAAATATGACATCCTTTTGGGTCTCCCAAGTAGATAAAAGTCTGCAGATGTTAAATCAGGAGAACTTGCACCTTATACAAATTTTTCTTTTCCTGAAGTGCATATACATTTTTTTGAGACTATATTTTGCCAAGAGGATGTGGAATTGGAAAATAAGTACATTAAAGTATATCCAACATCATTAGGTATTAGAAAAACACAAATTAAAACCCCATTGAGATATTACTATGTATCTAATAGAAGGGCTAAAATTAGTGACAGTGACAGATGATGACAGGTGGTAAAGTGGATCCCTCAAATATTGCTTGTGAAACTGTAAATTGGTACAGCCACTGTAGAAAAAGTTTGGAAATTTCTTTTGAAAGCATGCAAACATGCAAACATTATACAACCAAGACATTGCACCCCTCAGTACTTATCCCAGAGACACAAAGACATAAATCCACCTAGAAGCCAGTATACAAATGGTCAAAGCTTTATTCATAAATGAGAAGCAACTCAGATGTACTGCAATAGACGAATGGTTAAACAAACTGTAGTGTATCCATATCATGCAATACTACTCAGCAATAAAAAATATTGATATAAGGATCAACGCAGATAAATCCTCAGAGAATATGTGTGGAAATAGTCATTCTCCAAAAGTTACATACTGTCTGATTATATTTATATTTTATGTGCATTCTTCAAATTATAAAACTACAGAAATGGAGAATAGCTTGTTGATTGCTCTAGGTTAGGGAGTTGATGAAATGAGAGGGACGTGGGCGTGGCTTTACAAAGGAACGATGGTGGAATTTTTCTGTATCTTGAGTGTACCAATATCAATACCTGACCATGATATTATGTTATAATTTTGCTAGGTGTTGTCCTTGGGAGAAACTGGGTGTACTAGCTCTCTTGAATCTTTCTGTAGTATTTCTTACCACTTCAAGTGAGTCTATGATCAACTCAAAGCTAAAAGGTTAATTGAAAAAATTGAAACATAAAACAGCTTTTCCAATAGTACATTTCCTGTGAGTATTATTCCCAGCCAGATGAAGTAATATGATTGGACAACAGAAAAAAAAGTAATCATATGGCCCTAAAGATACACTACAGAAAGGATCATGGTTCCAGTGTCAAAATCAAACTATTTTTTCCACAAAGATGATGCTATACTTAATATACTTCCTATTAGCACCAGGATCATTGTACACCTTTATATTTTCCTTTGACTTCTTAATTGTTTCTCACTGTATTGTCAACCAAAAGATATTAATGTAGCTTCTGATTTTTTAGCTACAAGGGTTGTATATGACATTTGTGTCAAATGCATTCTTCACCCAGCCTTCTGATATCTTGTTCTAATTATGACCTTTCTTGGTTAGCTTACTGGTTGTCATCTTGGGATTTCTTTTATGCACAAACCTACGGTGCTTTAAAATGCAGATTAGGGGAAATAAAAAGCATTAAGATGCGATACACATATGTACCAACTTCCCACAGTAAATCTATTCATTATGTATCATGATATGTACTAATAGAAAATAACATACGGCTTCCCATACCTCACTATGACCTATTCTATTGGAATTTCTTTGTGAAGAGAGGGGCAGGATATGCATATTTTTACCCCCTAACCAGGTTATTTTGATCATCAGTAAGGCTTGGGAACCCATCTACCTAATCCTTAGAATTGTGTAACTGATAATATTATTTTTATAAAAAGAATACGTATGTATGTAATGTTTATTGAGGATTTATTATGTTCCAGCCTTGTTTTAAGTGTGAATACAGCCTCATTTACTCTTTATAACAGATTTATGAAGCACAGCATGTACTTCATATACATTTGTCCATTCCCATTAGTGTAATGAAATATCTGAGGCAAGCTAATTTTATCAAGAAAAATTGATTCAGCTCACTGTCTTGAAGCTCAACGTCCAAAAGGAACAGAGCAGAGTCTGCTGAGGGACTCCCTTTGCCCCACTGCCTCATGGTAGATGGCACTGGCAAAAGCATGTATGGGAGAAACAAATCACATCACCAGAAAAGGAAGCCAGAGACTGGAGTTACTCAGTCCCTTCAGAGGTCAGGCCCTCAGTTAGACTAGGACTTCCATTAGGCCACACCTCTTAAAGGTCCACATCCCCTTAGCCCTGCAACACTGAGGTCCAAGCCTCCAACACATGGGCTCTTCAGGGACAAGGTGCATGTGAACCAAAGCAATTATCCATATATTAGAAAAATCTGAGGGGCTGGCACCATAGCTCAGTAGAATAAGCACCTGCCTGGCAAGCGCAAGGGTCTGAGTTCAATCCCCGGTTCCATAAATAAACAAAAGAAAGAAATAAAAAAACAATCCGAGTATCAGCTATGACAAACTATACCAGTTTAAAAATTCAGAGCTAGGATTAGAATTCAGATTTGTCTGACAATAAAATCTTGAACTTAAAGAACAAATTATGTCAATTTAAAATGGGTATATTCAATATCTTTTGAAAATATCCAGAAGTCAAAGAATTTGATATTGGCACACAGGTAAATGAACACATATTTTTAAACTAATCTGTACAGCTAAAACCTGGTATCCGTTAACAAGTGTAAGTCAATTAGGCGGCGATGCCAGTAGGGATAATGGATCCCTCATCATTTGAAAGGCTCAACCATTGTTTTCCAATTCTGAATATTTGGAAAGACAAAGAAACAATTTACCAACTCTGCCAATGAATATCTTAAAAGCACTCCCCGTAAGCATGTCTTACATAAGTCATAACTGTGAGTTAACTCTCTCCTAAATGTTCTCTCTGGTTCCCACTGAAATTGATAACTGAAATTAGCTGTATTGATTTCTGAGTATTTAGCATAAAAAATACCTAATGCAGTCACTATTTGGTAGCATCAGAGTGATCTCCAAAGGGCTTGATCATGTTAGCTAAATATTGCAACGATATGTTTCCCTTTATTAACTGGAGTTATAATTTTTACAAGTATCAACTATAATTCAATGCTGTTTATATTTAACAAGAATTACCTGTAAGCTCTTAATGTTCTGATATGCCCTAAACTTCAAAACCTCCCAGGTTAAAGAAAATAATGTATTCCACCATTGTAGAGAAAAGAGGAGGCATGCACATTTGTATTTGGTGATAAATACGTAAAAATCTCGGCAAAGAATGCAGAAGAAATGTGCTCTAATAATGAGCACAAAAATGTTTAAAATCTAAATTTAAATTGTTAATGAAATGTGCAAAATAACTACATGTGCACAATGAAGTAGTGGGTTTTGTGAAACATTAGACTACTGTATGCTTTCATACTGTATTGATTGTTTTTCTTGTGTAATTTAAAAACCCAAACCAACTCTGCTAATTAAGCTTTCCCTGGCTAGGAGCTCACTTGGATCTCTGACAGTTCCTAGTTAAAGCCCAGTTTGTGGTTTTTTGACAGCAAACCAAGACCCTCTTGTTTACTTCAGGAAAACTGGCTGGTTTTCGTGCCTGGCATTATTCTGCAGGTACTCTCATCCCAACAGGTTTTCAATTGTGTTGATCATGAGTTACAGTTGTGCCAGATTTTTCTTCCTCACTGTTTGTTTGAGGCAGGTAGTAATACCAGTGATAAATTATTGTTAATTTGGATTTTAGTTTTGACAAATTATTTTGAAATCAGGAACAGGCAGTATAATGAGATGACCATAAAAGGCAAAAACTATTAAATCAGATTATTTGAACTAATATATACCGTATATGTAATTCGGTATATATTTTAATTTTTCTGCTTATTGCTTCTTAATTAGTCCAGAACTCAGATTAAAAACCAGATACAAGTGCCATTTTACAAAATGAAACATTGGGAAGGGACTTTTTCTGATAATACCACTCAAAGAGAATAGTATTTAGGTATTTTCATAATTCTGTTAATTTTTGATATTTTTGAGAAGAGGAAAAGAGGCTGAGTCAGAGAGCTTCAGGACTTTTATCATGAAATTCACCTCATTTTTCTTTTCCTATCTCCTTACCAGAAAAGAACTGGCCTACAATTTCCTATCAGCCTGGTATAGTATTTGTAAGAACTCTCTTGGCACTTTGATTTCTCAAATACATTACCATACAGAGCCCCAAACTAAGCTTAGAAGAAAGCCATAAACTATGTGTAAATTAGAAATATTCATGTCTTTCCCTGTACGATGTACTGGTGTCGCTTAACAAAAACCCCTCAGTCTGTGACCTTGAGAAACCTAGAGCCTAAAGAACGGTAAGAGAATACTAAAGGTCATCCCCTCTGCTGCTACCCAAAAAGGGGAGCAAATACTCCTCCTGACAGGTAAGTGTTTTTATAATTATGGCAGATGGTGATTGAAGCAAAGGCAATTCAAAATGGGGAGGGAGCACACGAAAGCAACAATTTTGAGTGTTTGACATTTGTTTTGAAACTACCTTACTACCCTATACCCTTTACCATCTGTCTGTTATCCCTCCCAACACCCACCTCTGCCTTCCCACAGGGCTCCATTGTCTGCAGTTCCTGTTTCTCAGGGGCGGAGCCGTGGGAGGCAGCCATGGGTGCCATAATAGGCACCTGCGGCCAGCACAATGGGCTGTGGGTGCTTGTGGGAGAGACAGATTGATGTATTGTGCATGGGGGAGGAGGGCTGTCACTTGAATCCATGTGAACCCAGGCTTTAGGGGCAAGGGAGATTGACAGCTTTTGTAGGTTGCATTTCTTTTTCAAAGCTTGGCTTTAATAGACAGTAAGTTTGGGGCCTCCGGCTTTCACTCCCATAATTCTAACAGGGCAATCATGAGCATTCAGCATTTCTTTTTACCCCCCTTGTTACGCATTAAATGATTTCAGTAAAGGAATGTGCAGCATTAATTAGAATTTGTTAGCAGATACCAAGGGGAAAAGTTTCTTCACAACAACTATAGGAGGTGTCATTTGTACAAAGACTTTTTTGTTTTCTTTCCCCATTACATTATCACTGCAATATGTAAGGTAGTGATTCTTTTCATTTAAATTAAGTGGAAAGCTACTAAATCTTGTTTTATTCTCCAAAAAGAATAAGGTCCTTAACACTTATCTTTTAACTTCTTTCATTTCCTAAGGTTGATGTTTACTTTTGCTTTCAGTCCGACCCATTTACTAGTCTGTGTGGTTGTGTATCCAGTTTTGCGTACCATTTAGCTCTTACAATTACAGGCTCCCCACTGTACTGAGATATAAGGATTGTTTCTAGGTGAAAATAACTACCAATAATATTGGAAAGAATTGACATGCAATGGCAATTCTTTTCAGCAATAGTAGGTTGAGAATTGCTAACAACTAGACTCAGCTAGATTTCTACCTTAACTTATTTTCAAGTACTATTTTTCCCTAGTTGAGATACAATGTTAGACATGACATCAAATTTATGGCAAAATGGAGCATTGGCCAAGGAATATTTTTTCTATAGAGAGCACCTTCTCAACTGTCAGGGTTTTTTTTTTGAACATCAGGTGCCCCCTCCCACATAGATAGCATCATTTTGCATTTTTTTTATTCCTGACATTTTAGACTTTTATAGGAACAAAGCTAATCTCAGGATATATCATTTAAGCACATGGTGCCACGTGGGGAACTGATAAAACATTAAAAAAAACTACTCGTTGTAATTCTTCTAACATTTCTCCCCTATGACATTATTTTCTCAATGGAAGGGGTTGGAGGGTAATTGAATTAGAATCTTTTCCATCTCACTGTTTTATTTAAATGAGGTAAGGGCAACAGTGAAAAATATTAAGTCCTTTATTTCTCAGAAAGAACATATTCCCACAGAGTTTGTCTGGCTCTGTCTATAATAATAATTTGGTGCAATGGTTTTAAAAGTAGTGAGGGTGATAATAATTAGGGTGTGCGACAGAAATTTCAATGCTGGATTCAGCATTTGAACATGCAGGGCAGGAAAATTGCTGAGCGGGGGCTAGTCAGCTCTAAGTACTAATTAACTAATTAATCAGGTGCTGAAACCAACTGAATGGAGGATACCAGCCAGACAACGCGAGCCCAAGCAGAGCGCTGTGCTCTTTAAAAGACAGTGCAGTCTTTCTTTTTAAGTTTAACCCAATCAGAGGTGAAGAGAGAAAGTAGGATATGGTGTCCTACTGTCAGTCACTTCAGGCCAAGCTTTTTACTTAGAGAAAGTATAATAAAAACATGTGCCTCTGATTAGAACTGCAGGCAATGCTCCCAAGTGGACAAACCCCTGGCTCCCTGGCCAGGCTGGATTTCAGGTCTGGTAGGATGGGTGGTGAGGAAGGGGGCTCTGCTCTCTTGGACTTCACTTATTTGTAGGAATAAATTTGACATAGGAGAAAGAGAAACATCTCTCTCCTTTTGGGTTGATCTTAGTTCTTTCACCTCATCCATCCTTCGTTTATGTAAATGAGAAGAGTCCAATTACACATATGGAAAAAGGGTTTAATGAATCGTGAAAAAGCCCAGTTTACACAGAAAGGGCACAATCTCTTCTTCTGTTTTATTTTCTCCTTTTCCTTCTTTGGATTCCTCCTTCTTTCTTCCCCCTACTCTTCTTCCTCTTTTAAATTAAATATATATTTCTTTTCATGAAGATGGTAGTCTAATAATCAGATCGTTTTATTTTATGTACTAATTTTCACAAGTAGAAATCATTAAACATATTTTGTTAGATGACTTACATTATCTTTGTCTTAAGGCTTTCCGGATACTTAGTAAATATTCTGCAGCAAAACCTGCAGAAATTTGTTTCCTTTAAATTCAACAAGGGATTCCAGGTTAGTTCCTTCTTTTTTAATTTTTCTGAGCTCAGTGATTTTTTTAAACACAGTTTGTTGCGGAATTGTCTTCAGTGAAAAAGCACCGCATCACTATAATGGATTTGATACTGAACCCAGGGGAAAAAGACTGTTTCCTGTATCTTTTAAGCTTCATTTTGGTATCATTTTGATGTTTTAACTAAAGTGTTTAGGGTGTTGGAAATTAGGTAGTTTTTCTTTCTTGCTTGCTTTCCAAAAAGTCAGGAGAGAATGTATTTGAATTTTCCTTTTCTTTCCGTCAACTTGATCTGGGACTGTTCAGTAGTTCAGAGTCAACTCAAGAGAACCTCACCTTCACCGGACCTACTCCTTAATGACATAAACCTTTGCAAGAATACAGGGCAGGAGATCAATATCCTTTCAACTGTTGCTCTTAGAATATAGTGTTTAAGTAACCCTACAGAGGTGCTTTGCAGGAACACGAGCCAAATTCAAGTGCTTTCTAGATACCTAGTCCAGCGTTATCAGGCACTTGGGGAAACTGAGGCCCTGGAGGGTGGGGAGGATGTGCCTTTTCCTGGTGGGACTTTTACCCCCCCCCCCTTCTGCAGAACACCACTGCGGTGCACGCAGAACACAGCTGTGGAAGACACAGCCGCTGTCCTGGCTCTCGGTCTTTCCCTTCTACCATCCGGCCTCCCACCTCGGCCCTGGATGTGAACGACACCATCAAGTTGCCCCATAATCCTCTCTGGTAACAGAAGATGGAAAATTTGTTCAGCTCATTGGATGAAGACAAGTCCCATAAATGTGCAAAAAGGGGGCCAGGCGCTAGGCAAGCGCGGCGGAGAGGCAGCGCTCTGGCCGGTCCCTCCGGCTGTCACGGCGGCGGCGGCGCGAGCGGGAGCTGGAGCTCGCGGGGACAGAGGCACGCAGGCCAGGGCCGGGTGGGGTAGGAGTAGAAGAGGGCCCCGGGCCGGAAGGGGGCAGCGCGGCGGCGCCAGAGGCTGCGGGCTTCTAGCCGCGGGCGTGGACGCC
>NW_004524686.1:5797252-5809901 GCF_000260255.1 Octodon degus | reverse complement strand
ACTAGTCATAATTTATAAATATATAAAATTATATTAGAGAACATCAAATATTATGTACTAGTTAGCAAGATCATTTAAAGCAAAAGTATCCGGTCAGGGCAGGAGCCTGCTTCATCTTGTTCACACTTACGCAGTATCTTTTAGCACCTACCACAGCTGCTGGTGCTCAATAAATGTTTGTTGAATGAGACAGTGTGATCTTCTTAAATTCTTAAAAGGGGAGAATAATGCAGGTGTCTATTTGGTTATAGGATACTTTAATCTTTGTTTCGGTTGTTCACTTTAATGGTCTTTGCCAGTTCACTTACACTGTACCAAACTGTAACGCTTAACTTTGTGTAGTCTGGAGTCTTCTGTTTCTACTCCATTGTACCATGCACCTAATTTCTAGAAGGCAACTATAGAGGTAGTAATATAATTGTAGGTATGATTTATTTAGCAAAATGGTTGATGATTTGGGTGATTACTACAGTTACTTGATACTGGGTCATGCAATGCTTCCTTTAGGGAAACCATTTGAGATCTGGATGAAATAAGATGGTATCCCTGGTTGACCCAGTGTTGCTTCTTCTGGCTTGTAATGTAAAATGTTACCTTCTCTGAGGTTACATCTTTTTGGTGATCTATTTTGATGCGGTCAGACCGATTAGGTTTTATTTAAGGCAGCACCATGGTATAACTAAAAGTATATTGGTTTTGCATTAAAGGGATCAATATCGGAACCCTAGCTCTACACATTAGCTGCATGACTTGCAGCAAGTCCCTTGATGCCCATTGATCTCACTTGTTCACCTGTAATGTGCAAGTGTACTCTGCTACAGTTATATCAGATGTTCAGATTTCAAGTGTTTTGCACAGCACTTGGCACCTACTAGCACCGAGTGTTCTTCCTTCTGTAAGTAAAAATCAGTAAAGCATTGAAGTCCACAATATTTTAGCAAAACTAGCAAATTATATCAATTTAGAAAAGAGCATATAGAATCTCTGAGCTGGAAATTATGGTCATGTACTTGGAACTTGGCTAAATATCACAATTCTTGTATTATAAATTTGTTAAGCTCATGACTCAAGATCACCACCTTGGATGTTAAGGCAGTCTTAAGAGTTCCAGAGGTTGCCAGAGCGATGCACTTTGCAAACAGGAGTGGTAAAAGATTTGCCTGTTCTGGCCTGAAAAAACATGGAGAGGTGGTTAAGGGTAGCAAAAGTTTGAAAGTGGAGATCTTAGTGTGATGGAGCTGTTAAAGGAGGTGGGGACTGTGGGGTAAGGGTGAAGGAGTTGGGTGGAAATTAAAAGGCCCAAGTTTTCCAAAGCCAGTGCATAAAATATTATAGATTGGTTAGTAAAATCTTGCCTTCAGGTTCACATCAGAGTTGTTTTGCTCCATTAGCATGGCCTCTGGAGTAAATCTGCAATTGAGCAGTACAATAATATAATAAACTGAAGAGCATTCAAAATTTGGTATTACCACAAATACTGAGGCACCATGCTAAGTTCTAAGAAAGGATATGAAACAAGCACAAAAACAATCCTTACAAAGAGCACATCCTGACTTAGAAGATAAATTCCATATGCAAGAAATCACGAAATGTGGGAAAAGCACCCAAGTGCTGCGCAGAATTCAGAAGACAGGGCTCTCGCGGAGATGATTAGCTTCTGAAAGAGATGACATTTAAACTGGACCCAGTAAGATGGGTAGGGAGTTTACAGGGGTTGCCAACACAAAGGAGAGCTATTAAAGTTGGAAGAGGAAACAGTAAACTGGGTAGAGCTGAAGTATAGAGGGTCTCAAATGCATCAGCTGGTGCTTAAGTTCAACCCTGGGGCATGGGGTGGTGCCACCCAAATGGCCCCCAAATGGTTTACAGAGATGGGCTGGCCAGCCTACCTGCTTGTCCAAAGGTGAGGCAGGGGGCAGTGGCGGCCTAACATGCCCGATAGGCCCGTTTTCACTGGAGATACTGCTGTTTCGTTTTCTGGGAAGACTGTTGGTCCCACCCACAAACTATAGAATGTAGGGAGCCCCTCCACTGTGTTCTGAGGTGCTTGTTGACCATTGAGACAGTCTTTAGTTTCAGCTGCAGGTCCTCTCCGAGGAATTCCCTTTATCTCACTCTCCAGCTACTTGTGACAGAGGGCCTTCCTCGAATGGAATCTCTGGGGCATTCTGCACTACAGGTTTGTGAGGCAACCACAGAAGTTTTACTTGGTAGGTAGGGAGAGTAGTAAAAGGTTATGTCAAAATGAGGGCACAGACTTCCTTTGTCTTGTTTACCTCTGTGACCCCCCTCCCAGAGTTTGAGCCACATGGCTCATATAAATATTTATTAAATGAGTACCCGAGCATAGCTCCCCTCTCATTTAGACCCAGGAACAACTAGCCCCTTCTCCCTTCCTCTTCACTTACTTCCCCGAGAAAGCACCTGAAGCTCATGCCCTGCTAACTAGTTGATTGCCCCCTGCACGTCTTTACCATCATTCCCATGATTAGATTCAGCTTTTTGTCTCCTGACCGCCCTCTGTGAAAATCTCCCCAGAGTCTCCAGGGGAGCTGGTGCAACCAGCAACTTCAAACCCCCTCCGGCTGAATTAGAATCTCAGTGGGAGCGTCCTGAAAGCTACTGCCTTTAGGAGGTCGTCTCCATAATTAGGATATACTTCCAAGTCTGAAAACCAGCCCTGACCCTGATTGTATGATTTGTGCTTGATTCAAGAAGCTGATTTTGAAATGATCATTGTTGTTGAACTTTCTGTGCAGGCTCAATGTGAGCTGACAGGCAACATTGCAATTAGATGGCCTTGCCTTTTATGAAATGATGGTGCAGTTTGGGGGAGGGCAGGGGAGGCTTGGTTGCCGATCAGCCCGAGCCTTTGTGTCGATCTACAGATCGCTATATGTGATCTTCTAGTAATATAACTATGGTGGGGGCTCAGCGTGGTACTCTAGCCACAGGCCAAAGGAACCTTGGAGATCACCCAGGGTCTGGCGAACTATTCATTTTAGAAGGTCGGCAGCTGACGTCTGTGGGGAGCCACAGTGACTTACCGGTAAGTTCTAGTCCATTTCTCCCTTCACTGTACACTCCTTAGCGATGCTGTGTGCGACATTTTCATTAATGTTGATGGGGTGGGCTGGGGAACATGCATTGGGAAGTGGCTCTTGCATGGCAAGTACACTTTTTGCATATTGTTGTGCTTACTTGGGGGAAATTGTTGAAAATGGTCATTTAGGGTGCATAAGTTACCCCTTGCCACACTACGACATACTAGCCCCCAGCTATACTGGACCACCGGAAGCTTCCTGAATTTTGTGTCATCTCTGCTTCTGGGCCTTTTTACCCCATAATTCACTTGGTCTGGAAATTCCCCTTCCCACAGCCTAACTCCTCTACAGTCTCTACTCAACCATGTCTTACCTTATGGATGCCTTCCTTAGCCTTCTAGGTCAGGATTAAGTACCCCTTGCAGCTGGACTCATCTCTGCTTTTGCCAAGACGCTGTCTGTCTCACTACCAGGGGTATCCAACCTGCAGCCCTTGCCTCTGCCTTTGCAGTGAGTGAAGAGGAATTTTCTTGGGCTGCATCTAGACTATATAATATAGTTAGCTGTGTATAGGTAGCAAACCTTTTAAAATATTTTTATTATACTGTAAAATTAAAAGGGGGCAACAAAACATCACGCCACAAGGTAGACACCCCTGCTGTAAGCCACTTATTCTCGATAGGCCCAATTATCTAGGACAGTAGGTTAGAAGTTAAGAGCATATTTAACATTACATTATACTTTTATGTTTTTAATGAAAAACTATCTTCTTATGAACTTATAAGAAGGAAAAGTCAAAACTTCAAAGGAACAGTTTGAGTCTATGGGGCACTAATCTGGTTCCTCAAAAGAATATACCAAGTAAATTATCACCTTTCTTTTTCATTTATTGACAAGATTGCCTTGGTGGCAGGTGCACAGGATTTAGGATTAAGCCTTGATTTTTCCCAATTACTGACCTCGAATGAGTCAGCTTTTTCTTGGTATATGAAGGAAAGAAGTAGTGTTGATAATCTTTGAGAACTGTGTAAATTCTGTATTCTCAACTGTGATGTAATGCAGTAGGCAGCAGTAGTGGTAACCTTTCTGTGGTAGTCTCACCTTAGTAATTCAGCATCAGGATGGTTGAACTCTGTGGACTCCTTGAAATAAGGACTGCCAAGTGGAAATGATTCCAATTAGGAGCCTCCTTAGGTGGGATGGCGTGGCCGCTGCTAGCATGGGAGCATGTGGAGCAGGCATCTTTCTCTTTTGGTTCTTCCTCAGCAGATACAAAAGGAAAAAGGAATTCAGAATACTTCAGAGGTGGATTCAGCCTCTTAAAATGCTCTCTTTTTAAACCACTCTTCCTTTTAAAAGACACTAAATTGAGAAGAATGTGACATAGGCTGACGAGTTCCTAGATTCTTTAGGTAGAGAGCCCTGGAGGGCCAGGGAGTCTACTCGCCCCAACTTTTGGGAGAACTGGAGGGAACTGCCCTGATGCGTGAGCTGCACTCCTCATGTTAAACAGCTTTTAGGAGAGTCCAAAGGCTCCTTCAGGAGCTGCCAAGCAGGTCTTTCTGAAAACAGCCCCAGATTCCTCAGAATGCACTGGGTGTGCTGCTCTGCTTCTCTTGTAGCCTGTGGCCAAGCTGGAGGCCCTACTCTGAGGAATAATCCTGCCTTTTGTATAGCTCTTAGCTCCAGTTCTTGGCTTCAGATGGTTAAAAATAAAATCAAATTCCTTACACCTACTCTTCTACTCCAGCTGCAATTTTCTCTTTCTTTACTCTTGAAATCCCAGGCTTTGACACCAGAACCCAATTCTGTGTTTAAGTGTGAGTATTTCAAATTGGAAGCTTATGGGAAAGTTGGGGGAAATGTTGGATCATTAAGAAAATCATGTGCCAAACCACGTGGGAGTTTCTTAACTACAACTTTGGTGGTCATGACCCTGGCCAAAGGGGGAAGTCTGTGATGTCACCCGGTCCCTGAGTCCCAGTTTCACGGATAGTATCTCTGAATGGAATTGTCTGAGGGAGATTGTTCCTTGTGAAAAGTTCACATGATGGAGTTTGAAGAGCTTGTTTTACTGGGAGCCCAGCAGGACAGAGTGGTGTGGAATGCAGCATTCAGTGTGTTCTGTTTGGCTGAAAGCTGTCACAGTGAACAAGTACTTAGCAAACAGCATGAACAAGGATTTGAACTAGAAAACGAGAAGGGCCTTGACAACATTGTAATAGTGGCTTGTGTCCTCAAAAACTGCTCAGTGGTCCACAAGCAGGTGATAAAGGAGACTAAGTAAATACATAAATAGATTTGGGTCTCATTCAAAACAATCCAATGGAAGAATGTCCTGATATGGGGAAAGTTCTAACAGAGGTTTCTGGGTCACTGTGGCACTATATCTGATAGGATTTTGTCTTTTAAGGCAGTAGCACATACACTGCATCTATACCTACAGGATGTCCATACAACTTCTTGAAAATAGATCAGTCAACAAACTATGTAGTCTGTTTTTACAATGCCAAATGCCTATGTTGAATGTTTTTATATTTCACTGGATTAACTGAATAGACCTCTTGGTGCTGCTTTTGGCTTTTCATGCTTTAAGTAGAATTATGTGTTATTTAACAGGTGGATTCTTTCAGTATTTACCTTCTATTTGTTTACAAATCAGTTCTTCCTATTTCTTAAGGCTTTTAAAAAATACTCCAGTTTCATAAATTTAGGTGTGCTTTGTACAAGGAAGTGAAAATTTGTGGATGGTTTTTAACTACTGGGGCAGGTACAGTAGGCTGAAGCTTTGTTATACTGCTGTCCCAGGACCATGCTCCAAAATCCTCTTCTTTAGGGATAACAGATACGACGATATTTATTATGACAAAGGTCCAGTTTATATGTTTTTCTTCCTTGTGATCCTAGTGCTGTAGTTGTTATACAAAAGGCAAAGAGCACAGTACCCAGCCGTAATGCATGTTAATCAACTCCCTGGAGACTTTTAGTAGTGTGTATGGACACACACTGGTTACATTGACTTCAGTTTAAAAAGAAATTAAATTCAATTAGGCAACCCCTTCGAAATTCAATTCAGTGAACACTGTTAGAATGCAAGGCACTGTGCTACCTCATGCAAAACATTCAAATGTTGTTTTACCTTTTTTGTTTGTTGTGGTATCAAGTTAGCACAACTTAAATGGGTAAATAGTGAGATTTCATTGTTAAGAAACTTCAAGAATGCCTTTGCTTATTGATTTGTAACTCCCTTTGAAATGTTTACAATTCTTTTCTTTGCTTGGGAGGCCCTCATTCAGAGCTTCTGTTCCTAGGAATACACACTCAGAAAGTTTTGGAAATGAATTAGTCTTTTATCAGTGGTCTGTGTCATGGTCCTTTGGTTTAGAGGCCCTGCTGACCTCATGAAGAGATGATAGATGTGCTAATTATTAGAATTTAGATCATTTTGTAGTAAGATTCTGGGCTGGGCATGTGCCAGTTTTAGCTGCTTTGTGGATCACTGTTATTCCCTTGATCATTTATTTATTTATTTTTAAATAAGCTTATTGAGAAACAAATAGCAATGAGATAGTTTCACAACCGATTACTAGCACAATTTCAATAATTAATACATTGCATATTGTTGTCTTAGTGGTTATTCATTGTACAAGATGCAGACCTGATATCCTGTCTCAAAAACTATTAGAACAAACCTCTCTATTCATTGAATTAAGAGAATGGAGCTGTATATCTATCCTGGCTATTTTGAGTATGGAGATACAAAATGGTTGTTAATTTGTATCCCCCTTTTTTTGGTTAGTTTTGTCATAGAAGTGTATTCCACTGTCATTTAAATACTGTAGGTACATGAATTCAGTAAAACATTTCAGTATAGTTCAGGAGCCCATAATAGTAGTGGGTTTTCCATAAGACTGGCAAGGTCTGAAGTGCCAGTCTCGATCATTTAGAGCAGGGCTGGCCAAAAATAGTGCACGCCACACATATAATTATCAATTTTCTAGTACATGTATTTGAAAGATAAAAAGAAGTCTGAGGGTATAACTCAGTGATAGTGTACATGCTTAGGATGTACTAGTGCCTGGGACTGAGCCCTAGCACCAAATAATAAATAAAAAACAAGTGAATTAATTTTAATAATGTATTTTATTTAAGCTAATGTATTGCACAAACAGTGGGTCCTCAGTTCACAAATTTAAGTGTTCTATTACTTTGGAAAAGATGGTCACATCTGTGTTTGTGTCTGTGTGGGAAAGAAGTTTGGTTGCAGTCATGTTTTTCACCCAATGTAGAATTTGCAAACAAAAACAAAATTTTGACAAATGCTTCCATTTGTGGACAAAATTGCAAATTAAAGCATTCGTAGACGGAGGCACCACTGTATTATCATTTCAACATGTAATCAATATAGTAATGGAATATTTATTGTTCCTAAAAATAACCTTATCCTAAGTCTTTGAAATTGAGTGAAATTCATTTTACACTTATAGTCTGTCTCAATGGAGCTTTGGCATGTTTCATGTGATCAATAGGGTAGTAGCTTTTATATTAGATTTCAGTGTCCCACAAAGGTTTCTAATTGGGAAGGGTGGCTGTGACGATTTAAGGGCACTGAGCACCCATGAGGTATTTAGCAGTACTGTTGTTCTCAGCTCTGTTTAGAATGGGAATATGTATTGCCAAATCTGAGGCTGTTGACGTCTTTCCTTCAAGAAGAGTGAGTATATGCTAGATATAGTGTTATACACCTGTAATCTCATCACACTGGGAGGCTGAGGCAGGGGGATCACAAAATTGAACCCAGCTTCCTGTCTCAAGTTAAATAAAAGAAGGGCTGGGATATAGAACAATAGTTCAGTAAAAATGCCCTTGCTTCCATCCCTAGTATTTAAAAAAGGAAGCAAGGAAGTAAGAAATAAATTATGTTTCTTTATACTAAACATCAATTTTTCCATTTTTTTCAGAAACATATTAGTTATCGCTCAATGGACTTAGTCTCTAAATTACAGCCTTCAATAAGAAGAGGATCTCTTTTAGCTTAAAGTAGACAGGTGTAGGGCACAGAGAAAAGGAAATCCTGTATCATTCTTGATGGTAAATGTGTAGTTCTTATTCCTATAATTATCATTGGTGTTTATTGGGCATCTACTGTGGGGAATGGGATATGGCAGGTGCTACAAAGGATGTATAATGATGGGAAAGACATGGTCCCTGCCTTCCAGGAACCTATCTTTTGGTGAGAGTCAACACACACAGGTATGCATGCACACACATTTTTTTCAAGGCAGTTTATATGCTGTGCTAGAGACAAGACACAAATATTTGGGCACAGACGGGATGAGATCCATCCAATGGATGAGAATCAGGGGACTGGTCATGGAGGAGATAACTAAACTGAGTCATCTAGAACCCAGTATTTTCAGATCAGTTGATTAAAATTTATTTGCAATGTATCATATGCAATCAAAATGGAAAATCCTAAAACACTTTAAGCTTACCACTTACCTGAAGACTTTGGCATATTTTGTCCACCTTGAGCCAACCAACAATGGAAGTATTTTCTATTTCCCCAAAGTGGCTCTTGGTGCCATTGTCAGAGACTTAATTCCACACCAGCTCCAACATCACATGGCCCTCTTGATATTCCTGGACCACATTATTTTCCTACTCAAGCCATGGTTTCAACCATAAGCTGTTTGATTAAAATTATGTTCTCCAGTGTGGGAGACTTTCCTGTTAAGGAATTTTGGTGATCGTTTTCATTGCCAGCTTTGGATGGGGCAGTAGGGAACATATGTTATTATCAACTTTGCTAGGCATTGTATAGTTTGCTAAGTGCTTTTGCACAGATACTTACATTTGATTCTCATAATTTCTTTATCTGATGATAGTGCAAGTAAAGAAACTCAGACTAGAAAGATACACAGCCATCCTATCTTATTCCAGTGCTCCCAGTGGATGCCTGCAGGCAATGTTAGCATGGATCCCTACCAACACTGTGAGGTTCCTATTCATACATGGCAGTGATAATGTTTAATTTTTACTTGCACATGCAGTCAATCTGATAACTGAGCTGGCTCCTAACTGAATGTGCAGATAGTACATATGGCATGGCTATAGTGCCCAAAGGGATGATTCATGTGTGGATGGTGTATAGTCTAAAACTCATACATTTCTAACATTTTCTACTTTCTATTTTCAGGTTGAAGTGGAAAGGCAAACAGCAGCTAAGGAGGGACTGCTATGCTGTTGACCATGACCCTCTGGTCAGGGAGTGGTGGAACTGGGTTAACACGGATCTTCTCACTTCCAGGCTGGTGTCCTCAGCTTACCTCTGCCCTGCTTTGCTCTCCCCTCCATGTCTTATTCTTTAAATGCTCAGAAACAAGGATATACAGGCTAATGACTCTACATTAAGCAATTTAAGAAAAATCTAGCAAATAATAATGGATAGAGATCAGTCGTATTGCAAAATAGTTCCCCTGTTGGCTCAAAAATTTCCCCTGAATAGATGAGCATATAATGTTGTTTTAAAAGCAGACTCTTACACCCAAATAGCCAAAGAAGACATTACTAGGTGAAGTCAAGATACACAGGATGGGTCATTACTTGAAAGTGGTGGAAGTGATTTCTACATATTCATTAGTTTGCTATTTCTGGAAATATAGTCTAACCTGAAATCAGTACAGAATTGCAAGTTAAATAGATTTCGGTCTCTTTTTTCCTGTAAAATATTTTTTTATACTCAGAAGTTCACAGAAAAGAATACACTTTACCTTCCAAGTCACAGAAGTGAAAACCGTCTTTCTGCCTTTAGGAATTTTTTTTGCCTAGTTCCTTGTTTTGGTGAACTCATTTCTAGTTGTTTTCAAGAAAGAAGAATAGCCATTGTTGTTAACAATGGCGTGGAAGAATCATATCTGTCATATAATGCAACCAATTAACAACAATAAAAACTCCTAGAAACAGCAAAACCTACTGACATGGGTCACAACCTTATATATTCCGTACCTTATTACCATTTGATATACAGCCAGATGAGGCAAAATAAGCAATTTTAGTGTGAGATGAATGAAACTTCAGTTGCATTAACTATTGACCTATAACATAGCAAGAAATGTTGCTTATTCATTTCTTTCTAAATTGGTAGTGATAGCATATAGTTCTCATCGACGAATAAAGACCAGTAGATAACCAAGGCAAATAAAGACCAGGAGATACCTAAGACAATTAGAAGAAGAAATGTACTATGAAAATGTTATATGTTTGGATTTCTTTAAATGCAGTATGGTTATCTAAAAAAGAGTCCTCTTCTTCAGTCAGTGCAATCAAACATCAAGTGATAATAGCTCAATGAGTACTGAGTAAATACTTTAGGGAGTTTCTGTTCCAACACAAAAACATTTACGAGCTATTTCACCGTATTAGAAACCTTCTTGAGTAATGTAATTTTTCATGCTCAGAATTCCTGCAACAGTTTTAACTGAAATTACCACATTTTTTTCTACTCAAGATTAGAAAACAACATGTGTAACAAGAAGGGATGTGAATTTGTTAGACTGAGTCCTAACACTGTATCTTGGGGTATGATTCACCTCTAATTTTTATGCCAAAGCAATTCCATATAAACTGAAATGTACGTACAGACTTCTGTGTAGGAAGGATCCCTAGACCAGGAGTAAAGAGACCTAGTTTCTCAGCCTTGTTCTGGCCCTAATATTCTGACTTCCCTCCTGCGGTCTTTAGTTTTTTTAATACATAAAACAAGGGTAAGGTTGGACTCAGAGCTTTATTTTTTATCTCGTTTCTATCTCTTCATTCCTTACACTCTACTACTACTCTGATCCTGTTATTTTGTATTAGTCTTGTGATTGATAATCCTTTAGGTGCACAGTTAGGGTAAAAATGCTACTTTGGGCAAACTTGCCACAGTAACTAAGTTGTGGATGAGAAAATAGAACCCTGAAGGAGCAGCGTTTCCTCCATAGTTCCCCACTCCAGTGCCCTTGAACTGTACTACACTTGCATATATTAGTGATGCAAATCTGAGAGAAGAACAAGCCCAAGACAAGATGACCAAGACACCCGATTTGCATTGGAATGTCCCGTGCAAACAGCACAGCAGAGCTCATGAAGTGGCATTTGACTTGAACTCTTGGAAGGCATGCCAGTCTGCAAAGACTCCAACCGGCAAATGTTGAGATGAGAACAGCCCATTGTTCTTTTATAAATGTAACTTGATATTGACTCTGAAGAGACTGAAAAAAATATGAATTTGATCATTTAACTAAAGTCACTTCCCGTCTGTGGGCACCAGTAACCTTATCTATACTAAGACAGCATAAAGCGTAGAAATAGACTTTCCAACCAGAGTATTCTGATTTTGTACTTTATTTGTTTATTTTTATTTTTAATTTTAATTTTTTCAGTACCAGGGATTGAACTCAGGACCTTGTGCTTTCCAGGCAAGCACTTATTTCACTGCGCTATCTCCCTAGCCCCCTGTACTTTATTTTTTTAAAGGAGGAGATTTAGCATTTGTGTCATAAGGACCAAGCAACCTCTGAGCTGAAGGGGAGCTCTGAGAGAATTTATGTCCAAAGACAAATTTCACTACCTTTTCTGGTTTGTCTAGGGCTGTATCTGCTGCTTGTTCTTTTCTTCTAAGGGTAAAGAGCTCATAGGGGTGATGGATAGCCACATACTAGCATTTTGTCAGTAAAAAACCAGTAAACCAGAACTAGCGTTTACACTCCTGGTTCCCTTGCTCTTCTCCTTTTCTGGCTAGTGTTCATCACTGCCAACTTGCAAAGGTGGTACAAAGGTCAAATACATCTTGACATAAAGAGGCAAGATGCTAGGCACATGATAAAGTGAATGCTGCCAGTACTGTATGAGTTTTGCTCCTTTAACAAAAACTTACATAAAACTCACTTTTGTCACACACTCTTGTAAAAGTCTTACAAGTGCTATTTAGTTTTCCTAACATGGATTGTAAATAGGAAGAAATTGAGACACAGGTTAACTATATGGCCTAAGGCCGGGGCAAATTAAAATGCAAGCAGTCTACTCCACAGTTAACTCTTTCAACCTCTGTGTCCATGAGATACTGAGCTGCTTGGTGTAACTCTCCCTGAGCCTCATTCCAAATGTGTAGCAGGTTTTGCAATAAATAGCTGCCTTCAGCCTCTCCAGGGCTGTCAGCCCAGATGCTGCCGCCAATGTTGTTTTTCCAGTCCTGGGTTTACTCTGACCCAACTCAGCCTATCCTGCCTAAACTAGAGTTGTGTGTTCTCTGTCCTATAGATTTTCTTGAGTTCTCTGTCTCCCTCTGTCTCTGTGTCTCTCTCTGTCGCTCTCGCTCTCTCACTCTCTTGCTCACTGCTCTTGCTCTCTCCCGCTCTCTCCCCCTTCCCTCTCCCCCTCTCTCTCCCCCCTCTTTCTCTGTCTCTGTCTGTCTCTCTGTCTCTGTTTCTTTCTGACTCTCTCCTCTATCATCTCACTGCCTCTCTCTGCCTCTGTGTCTTTGTGTCTCTGTCTTTCTGTCTGTCCCTATATGTCCTTGTCTTTCTGCCTTTCTCTGTTTCTGTCTCACTCTTTCTCCTTCT
>NW_004524686.1:5765511-5797152 GCF_000260255.1 Octodon degus | reverse complement strand
TCTCTCTCTCTCTCTCTCTCTCTCTCTCTCTCTCTCTCTCTCTTAGCAAGCATGCCCTATTGGTTTAGTCAACAAGCCAGCAAATTGAATGAGGAAACAGTCATGACAATAATAGCTCTTGTTGATTGAGAACTTGTTATGTGCCAAGCAGGGAGAAAAATGCTTCGCATGATTGTCTCCTAATCCTCCCATTAAGCTTCTGAGATAAATTCTGTGATTTTTCTCAATTTACATATAAGAAAACTCAAGGCTTACATAGTGAGGAACCAAAGTCACAACTTTATATAGTAGAGGCAGGATCTTGACTTTGGGCATTCTTGATCCACAGCTGTGGGGTTGGACTATGGCTTTGTATTGCCTCCAGCATTTTCCTGGAACACCAACCTCCTCGTGCTACATGTAAAGTCAGCATATCTTCTGCAGCTGCTTATTCATGGTATTATTGGTATGCCCAGTTTTGCTTCTGTGGGTCATCATTTTAATACAAGTATGCTGTTGTCTTATAATAACACAAACTTATTTGGCACTTGAAGGGAGCATTGGCCTTGCCCAGAACTGGGCAGCTTCTTTCAGAGATGTTACAGAAAGAGACTGACCAAGGGGATTAAGGCATGCCATAGATCATATTGCTGTGGGCCTTCTGAGTGGGAAATTGGTGTCTTGGAATGAATCTGGACTGAAAGAAAATAAGAGTTATGAATAAAATATAAGATTTCATAGCAGATGGAAACACCTCTAGGGTTTCAGATTATGCCATATTCCTAGATGTAATTGTGTGATTGTGTGTGTGTGTGTGTGTGTGTGTGTGTGTGTGTATGTATGTGTGTGTGTGTGTTTACAGACTAAGTGTTGCTGTTTTGGATTAATGCAGTTTGGTTTTAAAGCAACTGAGATATTACAGCTCTGGATGATGGTAAAATGTCCACACAAAAAGGCTAAATTAACCAAACCATACCATAAAACTTATATGACTTTGTTAATCTTTATAACTCAGGTGACACCCCCCCAATCAGAAAGGATCTTCTATGGCTCGGGGTCTGACTTTAATTGCCAGTTTATAAAAATGCCAAGGTATCCTTAATCAGCCAATTAACTGACCTAACATTTATAAAAGGGAAAGATGGTGCGAAGGGCTGAGGCTGCTCTGCCACAGCAAATCTGTCAAAGGAGAGTAGAAATTCTTTAGGGGTTAATGGTGGACACCTTTTATGATAAAATGATTTTGTTCTATGTTGGCTGGTTTTCCTTTTCCTTTGCTTTCTTTCTTCCCTGACATTTGTAATTGTTGGAACTCCTAATTGGCTGATTAGATAATTGTGTGTGTGTGGGGGGGGGAGAGAATACGAGACAGAGAGAGACACACAGAGAGAGAGACAGAGATACAGAGACAGAGACAAAGAGAGAAACAGAACAGAAGGAGGATTGCCAGGAGGGAGAGGAGATGAAAGGAGTAAGAGAAAGCAAAAGGCTGAAAGGTTATAAATACTCTCTGAAACAATATGTATGTGAACATAGTTCTTTGTAGTAAAAGATTTATTTGAAATTTACCACAGTTTTTTACTGGAATAGTTACCTCCTAATATATGAATCTCACACCTTTAATATGTAAATTGAGATTGAAATATAACAAGAAAAGTGTGATATCATGGAGGTCAGTTATTTTGCACTTGAACATGTCTTCCTAAAACATTTAAACAATAAAACAGAAGCCATCTTAACTGAAAGAATACATTATCGGCACAGAGATATATTTTTATTTGAAGATGATACTATGCTGAGAGAATTGACAAAAATAGGGATGTAGGTAAAATTCTCTTCTCAGTTTTTATTGAGCATTTCGTAAGTATGCTCTCCGAGGTTGATGATTTACAAATTGCTGAGGCATTTCTGTGCAGATGAAAGCATATTGTTTTAATATATTTGGAAATGGTACACTATGGAAAGCTGCAAGAGGAAATTCCATGTTGATTTAGTATGCTTGCCCAGGCCCTAATATCAGACTTGTAAATTTTCTTTAAAATTTATTAACTGTATATAATACTTCAGTACTCCTCTCACCCGAGTACTGGATATTGAACCCAAGGCCTTTGCCTTGAGCCACATCCCCTTTTTAACACCCCCTTTTCAAACACTGAGGGAAAACCTTGCTCTGTCACTCAGGTGTCCAGCTGGACTGAATTTGAGATCTTTCTGCCTCAGCCTTCCAGAGTGCTGGAGTTGCGGCCATGTACCAGCACACCTTGCTTTCAGCACCTTTCTTACCACTCACTTAGGCTTTTGTCACAGGCTATGGAATGATAGGATTTTTAAAGTTAAGGTGAACCTTAACAGAACATACTTTGACTTCACTTAACAGAAGAGGAGGAACCAGAGACCCAAATGGCGAAAGGCACTTGGCTAAATTCACACAGTACATTTTCTGGCTGAGCCTGGAACAGGTCTCCTGCACCTCACTTCTGTTTTCTTTTTTTCCTTCCATTCTTCCCCTCATAGAATGATACCAAAGGCCAGTGGGAAAATGCCAACCACTATCTTCTCTTTAAAAGTGTTTCAATGCAAAATCTGCTGCACTCCAAATCTGACTGCATTCACTTAAAAAGCCTTCTTCAATGGTCCACTCTGTTGGCACATGTCATGGTTTTATGCTTTTAGGTTTCATCTTTCCTTCACAAATATATTAACACCTCTTCTGTTCTGCAAAGTTCTTAGGGGAATAGCGGTACCCTGAATTTGGAAATGGAAATGATTATAGGATCTATGCCTTTTAATCTGCTAGTTAGGAAATGCTTCCCTTTCAGTTCACTCTGCTTAAAAGGATTGTTCAAAATAGATTCAGTGCCATTATATAGTCCACTCAGCCCACTAAAGTACGTGTACCTTGATTTTAATTGGCCTTTTTTGGGGAAGGGTGGAGAGTTTTTGTTTGTTTTCTTCATTTATTTTTGCTTTCCTTAGTTTTCAATCTGCAGGCTTTAAAATTTATGTGTGTAGAAATGTCCCTTATTTTTCATATTGGGGGCTAGTTTCCTTGAACTTAAAGGGTTCATCACAAATTGCTTGTAAATCAAGATCTGATTAGGAAGTAATATATTCATCTGTAACTCCTGCATAAAAGTTATTCAAGTATTGTGACAAAATAAGTGTTGTTTACTTTATACATTTTCTGCAAATTCTAAAGATTTCATCTAACTTAAAGGCTCTCATGGAATCTCAGGGATTGTGGCTGGTCCACTGAGAGCATAAAGGCTTGCTAAATTAAGTTGATTTGCCTGTGAAAGAAATGCTTCCATTATTCATGTCAGAAGCCTGTCACATCAAATTGAGGGAGTAGAGAAAACCCTTTTTTATCAACATTTAGAACCAAGAAAAACCAACCATTGAGGTCCTGAATTTCAATTGGGGAAAAAGTCAAGCTGAAAGCAGGGTTCAAAGGGGCGGGGGAGAGCGGGAGGCTGGGTATTTGTCTAATGTTGAAAATCAGTAGAGGAGATTGATTTAACTTTGGCTGAAACTTTTTATATAGACAGGCAGAATGAAACTTCTTAAAGCAGCAAGTAGTACATACAATCTTGCTGTCTTTCATGTGTAAACTTGTCAAAAGTAGTTAAGCTAATTCAAATTTAAATCTCCTTGAATTCCTATTCTTGGACTCTTAATTTGTTTATTTTAAAGGATTTAGAAATGCATTTCTTAGAGGGTACTTTTCAAACATTGATGAATGTATTTTGTTTTTCAAAGTTCAAGATTATAGGCTCTTGTGTGTGATTAGTCCTTGTATTAATAAGAGAAAGAAGACAGGCCAGTCAAGCACCAGCACCTCCCCACCGTGTTTAGATCAGGTATGTGGGTGTTTATCTGTGTGGATGTATTGTACAGATGTGCGCACACACACATGCACACGCACACACACACACATACACTGAGCTTCAACTAAAGACCACATCACTAAGTGAATAACACAAAAAATTGGGACAATACAGGGAGGCACATTCTCTAAGACAAAATATCTTCATGCTGAATTACTTTATTTTAGGAGGATTCTCTTTATTTGTCAGCATAGTTGCATTGTATTAAATTTTAACTATTTGAAAGGTAATTATATTAGGGAACATTTATCTTATTACTAAGAAATTCAATGTTCATCTTTCTTTGTGCTATTTGCTTCACATCAGTATATGCAGCTTCTTCTTGTAAGATCTAATCCTCAGGAGCGCTCATTTACCTTGAATATGTTCCTGCCATTATTGTCCAAGTGAGCAGCTTAAATTGAACTGAAGAAATATAGTTTTGGCAGCTGGGAACTGTGAAATATCATTTTTCCATTTTTCAGATGTAGTTTCAGAGAGTTTTCGTTGTTTACCTAAGTTTTGCTCCATAAAATTTCTTTAGAAATAAATAGGACAATTTAAAGTACTGGAAGGGATTCCTGCTTTTCCTCCCTGTCTTTTTAAAACATAAAGTCTGAAATCCTGTTAAAGAATAGCAGTGCCTAACCCAGCCTTTACTGACAGGTTCTAGAGCGCTTACCCCTAAACTGAATAGGATGCTTACATGATGCTTGTGCCTAGAGGAACTGAGAGTTGGTCTGTAGCGTCCTCAGTCTAAAAGTAATTAGTTCTGCAATTGACTGCAAATATGAGCAGGTTGTGGATGGGGAACAATGAATGAACTAGAGAGGCGATTGTAAATGGAGGGCTGGAGAAGACAAGGATTAATGGACAGCAGAATTGTGTTTTGGTCTTCTTTCAGCGATGTTACAATCCCAGTGAAAGTGAATGCTGCTAACAAGGAACTTATGGGGCAGGAGGTTGGAAAAGAGGTTGGGGGGAGAGAGCCAGGGCGTGAACTGGTATAAGCGGAGGACTTTGTCAAGGCAGGAACTGAAGAGTTACTTTAGGTGTGTTTACCAAACTGCAGGCAAACAAAATAACAAAAAACAAGTTTTGCAATTTGTTCTGTGCTACTTTTGGATCATGAACCCACCCAAGGTCATCCTTTTGTGTGTGTGCGTGCGTGGCTCCAGTGGCTCTTTGCGGGCTGTTTCTCACTATCTGAATCTATACTATTGTTTGGCAAAGCAAAACAAATGGGTACAAAGCGGGAACTGAGGATGGCAGCAGGGAATTATTCAAGGTTTTCATTTGTCTTCATGAGTTGTCATCATTTCTAGGCATTTCTAAATTGCTGGCAATTTTATCTTTTAGAGAATGAAATGTGAATTATGTAGCATCACAAAATGATTGGTTTTTAGAGCTGGGAAAAAGTTGAGCAATTGGATAAAGTTATCTGATGCTACAGCAAAAAAAAGAGAAAGTGGCAACATGCAGAGAGGAACGGAGGCGGCTTCGCTATGGAGCCTACTTTTTCTGATTTCCAGGCCAGTGAACTTTGCCTGATTTATGCGTGACTGACGAGTGTAGTTTTGTTTTGCTTTAGTCAAACAATGCTGAAATGGACCATATTTTATAAAAAGACAAGCTCCTGCAGCCCCAAACTGCAAAGATAACTATTCAGACTCATACACAAATACAAACACTAGGATTTTTACCTTTTCTTGCTTGTTTACATGCACACTGTATATGTGTGGGTCTCTTATATTTACACATAATATTCATCTACCTGTGATTCTGTCTTATTCTGTTAAAATAGGACAATTAAACTGGTTGAAGGTAATATACACTATTTTAATAAATTAATCTGTATCAATTGAAACATATGTATGCATTATAAAAAACACAAAAATCACATGCAACAGTAAGCAGAATTCTCTCCAATTTCTTATTTTATAGTCCTAGTTCTCCAGGTCCCCACTGTTAACAATTTAGTGTATTTCTAGGCACAGTCTGCACACGTTTAAAATTTACTGTAGCTTGGGCTCCTCCTTGGTGTAGTGTTCTGTTATTCAACAATACTAGTGAATATCTTTTTATGTGAACTCAAATAAATCTATCTTAACTTTAATGCTTCTGTAACACTGAATTGAGTTGATTGATTTAAATAAAATTGAGTATCTTTTTGTGATACTTAATAGATTTCCTCTATGAACTCTTTTTTTGCTTTTAAACTGATATGCAGACATTGTATAGCTAGTAGCCATTTCACAAATATTACAAATGTTTTTCATGTTTGTCATTTTTCTTTTCTTAGTTTGTGCTATCTTTTTATTCCTGTTTGTACTTGAATTTCTGTGTATGCAAAGCTGTTAGGTTTTCCCTTGTTATCCAAGGGATCATATTTCATGAGTAAAACAACAAACCCGCTAAACCCTCTCCTAGGTATGTTTTCTGATACATGCAGCTTTAACTTTTCCCAGTGTTATGAGACAGAGTGTCATCATGTAGTTCAGGCTGTCCTTAAACTCACTACGGAGCCCAGGCTGGCCTCCAGCTCACAACAGTCCTGCTGCTCAGCCTCCTGAGTGCTGGAATTATAGGGAAGAACCGCCTGGCTGAGCTTTCCTGCTCTTAGATGAGTAAAGTACAGAGGACTAATAGCAAGGTTGTTGCAATAGAAAAAGCCGTGTTTGAGTCATTCCTCTATCCATTTCTGGTTGTGTGAGCTTTGTGGAGTTACTTTTTCTCTGTCTTGTTTTCACCATATGCAAAATAGGGATATCTTAGGGGGGGACAATGATTGGTTAAATATAGCAAAGTATTTTAAAAACATCATGTAAGGTTTGATGACCAGTACAGGGGTGGGGTGCTGGTAGTGGAAGGAAGGGTGGGAGTAAGGGTGTGGCTGGGTTCTAGAACCAGCCAGCGCTGTGACCAAAGACAGTTTAAAATCCACCATGGACACAGAAGCTGTGTTTATAACTAGGCAAGCAGGAAGGACATGGCATACTGAGACTACAGGACTAGGAATTTGCCTTAATGTTTAGGCATAATTTGGTAGCTTTCAGCCTGTGATAGTCTGAGAGTTTAGTTGCTGTGTCTGAGAGTTACTTGGTTACCAGGTTATACTCATAAGGTACAATTAGCTTGTACATCAAAATAGGTTGCTGTTTCACTATATATGTACAGAGATCTCTTTGGGCCATATTTTATCGTGGACGTACAGAGGACAGTTTGGGCCAAATTTGTGAAGGATATTATAGTAATAGCATGTTTCTAAGGATTAAAGAGACTGCACACTAGTACTCTCTGCATTCGGTGGGCTGAGACAGGAGGATGGCTTGAGGCCAGGAGCTGGAAGCCAGCATGGGCAACATAGTAAGACCCTGTCTCAAAACAAGACAGAAATTAAAAGTCATAGTTGAAAATTGTAAAGAGTGTGTCCCAGTGCTCAGTGCATAGTCTACATTAACTTAGAGCTATTGTTCTTATATAAATCTCTTATAAGTCTATATGTTGTGTATAGTGTGGAAGAAATAAGAATTCCAAGTGGTAAGCACCTTCAATTTATAAATATCACAGAGCTAACATCTTTACTGAGCTGAGTCTCCTGTGGAATATGCATTAGGCCTTCTTTCACCTCCATCAATGAAATTATTTTCATAATCTTTTCATATGTATTGCATTTTCCTTGTCTTTTTGTGTTTATTCCTGAATGTTTAATAATTTTCTTAGATATCGAGAATATTTTTATTATGAATACCATTTTATTTATTTATCATTTTGAGAAAGGGTCTCACTACATAGTTTAGGCTGGCTTTAAAAAAAGTGTATTTGGTGCAGGATCTCACTACATAGCTCGGGCTGGTAGTGATCCTCCTGCTTTCAGCCTCCCCAGCGCTGGGATTACACGTGTGCACCACCACACCCGGTGTTGGTGGTCCACCTCAGGGTGCCTAGAGGTGGGGCTGGGGCTGCATGGGTGCCGGGGATTGAGCCCCAGTCCCTGCGCTTGCCTAAGCACATGCTTAGTGCACTGTAGGCTGACTTTGAACTCACTAAGTAGCCCAGCCTGGCCTTGAGGCAGCAATCCTCCAGCCTCAGCCACTTGAGTGCTAGGATAACAGGCATGGGCCACTGTGCTCAGCTGTGGATGAGATTTTTTAAAAAATTACATTTGCCAATAGGTTTTCCTGGTAAAGAAAAATGATTGCTTTTATGCATAGTTTATAATCACCCCCTCACCAAACCCTTAGTTCAATTATGTCTACTTTCTTGAAGGTAGTATCATTTACTTCTGCCCTTCTAAAATCTGTCATTCATCTTTTATTATGTCACTGCTTCAGATACACCATCAGGAACAATGTAAAGATAGAGATATGCTTGTCTTGATTCTGACTTTAGTATAGTCATTACTAGTATCACAATATTGCATTGGTTTCTGATTTCACCTTTGGGTTGGTAAATATGTTTGTATCCTTTGGTTTCTCAGTTTTAGAGTAAGGAATGGCAGTTAGAATTTATCAGCTGCCGGGGCCGGGGAGATGGCTCAGTGGAATAAGCGCTTCCCTGGCAAGCGCAAGGGCCTGAGTTCAATCCCTGATTCCGCTAAAAAAAAAAAAAAAAAAGAATTTATCAGCTGCCTTTTTGGCCTTCTACTAGGATAATCTTGTAATTATTCTTTATTCTAACTAGCTAGTGTAGTGATGTCGAACCTTTTAGAAATCAAGTGTCTAGCTTGCAACCCAAAATCCACTTACTTATCACTGCAATTAACCTGAATACTGAGGTTTTAGTTTTGGAAAAAAAGCCACCTCATATATTAACATCTTTTGTCTTAAAAGAAAATCAACACATGTACCATAGGTTCAGTACTACTGATGTAATTAACTTACTTAGGTTGAGCCACTCTTTTTTTTAACATGTGTTTGGTATAGGGTCTATAGGATCTCACTACACAGATGGGACTAGTAGTGATCCTTCTGTTTACAGTCTCCCAAGCGCTGGGATTACAGGTACGTGCCACTATGCCCAGTCTCAATCACTCTCTCAGCTTGCTGGGGGCAGGGCTAGCACAGCATGCCGGGGATTGAACCCCAGTCCCTGCATCTGCCTAAGTAGGTGCTTTAATCTGCTGAGCTATCTGATTGGCCAAGTTGAGCCATTCTTATATATACATTGCACTCCTTACATTCTTAAAATTTATTTGCTTAGAGTGCATTGTCTTAATGTATTGCTGGTTTTGATTTGCTTGCAATTAGGATATCTGCTTCTAAATTCATAGAAGAGAGTATATTTGTGTTAACTTCATCAGGTTGCAAGTGTTATAAAAGGCTGATAAAACTTTATGAGAAGCTCTCCTTTTCTATAATTGAGAATAATTTAGATAATGTGATAATTATCCTTTTTCTGAATTTTTTTTTCATTTGTATATTTGGTACAGGGTCTCAGTACACAGCTCAGACGCCTAGTGATCCTCCTGTTTTCAGCCTCCCTACCACTGGGATTACTGGTGTGTGCCACCACACCTTGCCTCTGTTGCTGGCTCAGTGTGCCCCAGGGGCAGGGCTGGCAGCATGAATGACTGGGGATCGAACCCTGGTCCCTGAGCTTGCCAAGGCAGGCACTTATCTTTCCTGAAAATTTGTGGAAATACAATTTTCAAAAGCTTTTTTTTTTTTTTTTTTTTTTTTTTTTTTTATTTTTTTGCGGAACCAGGGATTGAACTCAGGCCCTTGCACTTGCCAGGGAAGCACTTATTCCACTGAGCCACCTCCCTGGCCCATTCAAAGCCTTTTTGATGATAGAACTTTCATAATCCTTTTGAATTCTATGGGTGATTGTTCTATTTATGCTATTTGTTGCTTTTTGAGTCAAGTTTGAATATTTATAACTTCCTTGAACATGGTAATCTTATCTTCAAAGGCATAAAGTTGTGTATACTTTTTATTCATAAATTGAGAAATCTCTTCTACATCTATTTTATCATTTCTTATGTCACATAGTTTTCCTTATTTGTCTTGGTTATGCTTACAATGTGTTTTTGTTTTGTTTTCTTGTTTTGGTGGGACAGGGGATTGAACCCAGGGAGTACTGAGCAACATCCTTAATCCTTTAGGATCTTGGTAAATTGCCCAGGCTGGCCTTAGTGTTGTCATCCTCCTGCCTCAGCCTACCCAGGAGCTAGGATTATAGGGATGTGTTCCTATACTGGGCTAGTCTTGCAAGGTTTTTATAGTACATAATCATATATTATTTTTTAAAAAAGAAGCCATTACTCTTAAGAATAATATTGTATTTTGATTTGAAATTAACATATTAATGTTAGCTTCATTTAAATGGATTTGGGGGGATATTGGGGGTGGATCCCAGGGGCTTTACACTGAACTTCATGTTTAGGCTTCTTTTATTCTTAGTTTTGAGAAGGGGTTCTGATTAGTCACTAATTTTCTCAGACTGGACTCAAATTTGGTTTTTTAAAATTTTTTTTTGTGATATATTATTTTTATATTAATTTTATTGAGAAAGAAATAGCACTGAGACAATTTCAAAACAGGTTCATAGGATAGTTACAATAGTTAATACATTGCATATTGTTGTCTTTGTAGTAATTATTCATCATACAATATGTAGCTGTGATATCTTGTCTAAACACTATTAGTTCAAAACTTTCTTCTCATTGAATTAAGAGAAAGTAGCTATATATCTATCCTAATATATATATATTTTTTTTCACTAGAAAATGCTCTTTCATTTATATCCTCCCCCTTTTTTGTTTACTTTTGTCAGCGATGGATATTCCATTGCCATTCAAATATTGTAGGTGTGTGAATTCAGCAAAATAATCCAATATTATGGACTGAAATTTGTGATCTTTCTACTTCAATTTTTTTATAGTGCAAAGGATTAAAGGCATGTGCCATTATGCCCAACTTGATTTATTCATCATCATGCTTTTCTAATTCAGCATTATAAATTAAATGTTGTCCATTCTCATTTTTTGTCCATTAATAATAACTTACAGCTGTGGGTTTTGTTCTGAGTATGATTTCATTGGATTTATAGGTCTCAATCGTTTTCTTCGACCTTTAAATTTTCATAATTCAGTGTTGTTTTCATTTTTTTTTTTTTTTTTTGTACTGGAGATCAAACTCAGGACCTTACGCTTGCCAGGCAGGCACTTATACCCGGAGCTGTTGCCCCAGCTTCATAAATCAGTTCTGGTTTCATGTGGACATTAAAAAAAATTCACACTTACCTTTTTATTGTTAATTTCTACAGTTCATGTAAAATTGTGGTCAGGCAATATTGCATATAAGATTTTAGAAGCTTTTAGGTTCTCTTTGAGTTTTATTAATTTTTGGAAGAGTCCTAAGACAGCTTAAGGAAATAGTATGTTTAGTACATGAGAATTTCTATATTTACTAAAAAAGAACTTGTCAAATACATTATCCTTATTTATTACATATGTGCTTGATCTTATCAAATTCTGAGAATTAAAATTTGCCAGATAACTTGAGTTTTATGAAATTGTTGAGTTCTAAAATTAGTTTTGAAAATAAATGGTCCCATATAGTTCCATGTATAAAGATTAATGATTGTTCTGTTCTTTGTAATCTGATCCTTATCATGAAATGTCCCTTTGTGTGATATTTAACACTTTTAGCCTATAGTCAATTTTAATAACAATACATTCTTTTTTCTTTCATTTTAGATGAATTTTTCTAGTACATATTTGGCCCTGCTTTCTATTTTTTTTAATTTATGTACTTTGTACAGAGTTTCACTATGCATATTGGACTTATAGTGATCCTCCTGTTTTCAGCCTCCCCAGCCTTGGGATTACAGGCATGTGCCACTATGCACAGTCTCTTTGGCTGGCTCAGAGTGCCCAAGGGTGGAACTGACACAGCATGTGGTACAGGGGATTGATCTCTGGTCCCTGAGCTTGCCCAAGCAGGCATTTAGTCCACTGAGCTATTTCACTGGCCCTCTGCTTTACAGTTTTGGTTTTTTTTTGGGGCGGACCTGGGGATTGAACTCAGATCCTGGCATTTGCCCGTCAAGCGCTTAACCTACTGAGCCATCTCCCCGGCCCCTTGCTTTACAATTTTATAATGAACTTTTTTTGGTGATACTAAGGGTGGAACTCAATACTGATCTACATTCCCAGTCCTTTCTAATTTTTTTTTCTGTATTTAGGACAGGGGTGTACAAGGTGTACCGGGTCTCAGTGAGTAGATAGGACTTGTAGTGATCCTCTTGTTTACAGCCTCCCAAATGCTGGGATTATAGGTGCATGCCACCACACCCAGTCTCAACTGCCACTCTAAGCAAACCCTGGGGTTGGGGCCAGCACAGTAGGTCTAGGGATCGAACTCCAGGTCCTTGAGTTTAAGCAGATGCTTTAATCCACTGAGCTATTTGACTAGCCCCTAATTTTTTTAATTAAAAAAAAACCCTTCATTTGTTTATTTGGTCCGGGATCTCACTACACAGCTCGAACTCATAGTGATCCTCCTGCGTGAGCCTCCCCAGGGCAGGAATTACAGGCTTGTGCCCCCATAATCCATTTCAGAGGCTGGCATGGCATGCAGTACCTGGAATCGAACCCAGGTCCTTGCGCTTGCCAGGCAGGCACTTATGTTGCTGAGCTATCTCCTGAGCCCACAAACTAAATTTTATATCGTCTGTTTTGTATTCTTTAGGATGAGTAATTTCTCTTTCATTTGCTTACTTTTAAATGATTAGCAACTGTATTTGGATTTAGTTTTCCTTCCGTTTCTAGAATCCAATTCTTTTTCTTTTTCTTTTTTCTTTATTTTTCCCAATTCTTTTTCTCCTTTACAATTTATCCTCAGAAGTTGAGATATATATTTATTTTAATTTTACTTTAATCTGGGAAATGAGGGGCGAGGGAAATAGCTCAGTGGCAAAAGCGCCTGCCTGGCAAGTGCAAGGTCCCAATTAATCTGGGAAATGAGCTGTAGATTATGCCATACTTTCCTCCTATGTTAGGATCTTTTTATTCCAAGAAAGATTTCTTATGTGTCCTGACCACACAATAAACACTAGTTTGTGTTTAAATGTTTACTGATTTCCTTGCTCATCTTTCTTTATCTTAAACTTTGTGATATTTAGGTTGAATATCAGTTTACTTAGAATTCATTACTATGTATTTTTGACCTCCTATTGGACATTTGTATACTAATTTTGCTACAATTTGCTTTATTTATTTATTTTTGATACAGGGTGTGTCTGTGTAGTTCAAGCTAGCCTTAACTTGCTTCAAACCTGCCTCAGTTTCGCAAGTGCTAGGATTGCAGGTATATGCTACCATGCTCAGCTTGCTTTATCTATTTTTGAAATATTTCAAGAAAATTACAGATAGATTATTTAACTTGTACATAATTTCTATGAGTCACTCATAAAATCATTATTTCTGTATAACCACATTACTTCTCAATTTTAGCTATTCAGAAAAACTCTGCTATGACTATTCATGGGCAAATTTCTGTGTGAACATATGTTTTCAATTCTCCTGAGCATAGGTCTAGGGATGGAATTGCTGAATCACCTGAGAGTTCACCCTCTGAAACCCTGTCAGACTATTTTCAAAAATGGCTACACCCTTTCATACCCCCACCAGCAGAGTGTGAATGTTTCAAAATTTGTAATTGTTCTTTTTGATTAGATTTGTTTATTCTAGTGGTTGTGAAGTTATATCTTATTGTGGTTTTTATTTGTATTTTGCTGGTGGCTAATGATGTTGAGCATCTTAATTGTCTATTGTTCATTTGTGTTTCATCTCTGGAGGAATGTTTATTCAGATTTTTTGCCAATTTAACAATATTGTTTATTTGCTGAGTTAACACACCTATAATATTCAAATGATGGAACTAAACAAAAGGGGATACAGATGAATGTCTATTTTGTATCTGTGTATTCAAAATGGTTAGGATAGATACGTAGTTACATTCTCTTAATGAATAGAGGGATTTGTTGTAATGTTGTTTGTAAATAGGATATCATGTCTGCATCTTGTACAGCAATTAACCACTAGGAAGAGAGTATGCAACGTGTTAATTATTGAAACTGTCCTACCAATTTGATTTGAAATGGTCTGATTGCTATTTTTTAATCAATAAAATTATGGAAAAATATTAAAAATAGAAAAAATATTAAGTTGTAATAGTTCTTTTGTAACCCCCTTCTCAAACATATAATTTATAAATATATTTTCACATTCTATGGATTTTCTTTTATTTTTTTATATTTTAGAGAAGGGTTTACAGGGTGTTCAGGGTCTCACTACTAGACTGGACTCCTATGTATCTGCCTGTTTACAGCCTCCCAAGAACTGAGGTTACAGGCATGCACTACCACGCCCTGTCTCAATTGCCATCTCAATGCGCCTCAGGCATGGGGCCAGCATGGCAGGCCCACGAATCGAACCCCTGGTCCCTGCGCCTGCTTGCAGGCACTCTAATTCACTGAGCTATTTGGCTGGCCCTCTATGGTTTTATGATTTTGTCCTTTATAGCACAGATGATTTTAATTTTGATGAAGTTCAATTTATTTTTCTTTTGTCACTTATATTGATGTTCAGTTGAAGAAATAATTGCCCAGCCTAAGGTCATGAAGACCAATCTCCTTTTTCTTATAAGAGTTTTAACAGTTTTATCTCTTTCATTAGGATCTTTCATCCATTTTGATTTAATTTTTGTACGTAAGGACTGTGCTGGTTGATACACTATGTCAACTTAAAGTTTAGAAGTTTAATTAAGTGAGTCATCAGAGAGCCAGATTCTTTGTAAACATCCTCATCCTATGCAAGAGGAGGTCATGGACACTGTGGGAGTTCTACACCCCAGCCCAGGGTAGCTTATTTATAACCTAAGGAGGGGAGAGAGGAGGACTAGAAGCAGCAGCTGCTACCCTTCCCTTTGCTTCTTCACTGTTTTCTGCTGCCATGAACTTTTGCTCTCTGCCATGTGCCACTCTGCCTGGGAGCCAGCTGAGTATAGACTGAAACTTCCACAAACCATGAGCTAAATAAATCTTTTGTTCCTTACGTTTAGGTGTCAGGTATTTTGTCCCAGCAATGAGTAAAAAGTAATTGAGATAGAATTTGTTACTGAAAAAGTGTGGTCGTTACTGTGACTACATGACCATGTCATTCAAGAGCCTTTGGGAATGGCTTATGAGAAGAGAGAGGAAAGGTTTGGAGATTTTGCCTACTAGCGAAGAGCTGGAATGCCTTTTGCTCTTTTGTATGGAGATGTAGGTCAGAGTTCAGAAGACTAGAATGTTGATAGAAATCTTGACTGTAAAGACCAGGCTGGGGAGGATTCTGCTGGGAAAAAAGACAGCACTGGTTGTTGGACTGCAGATGATTTGTGTTATGGCCTAGCAGAAAGTTTGTCTGCATTTTGCTCCTGTCCAGAGACTTTGCCTGGGTCTTAGATTAAGTGCAGTGGACTACTAAATCTTGCAAAAGAAATCTCAGGGCAGTCAAATGTTGAGACATTGGCATGGCAATTACTTGAGGCTTTTAGTCAGAAACATGTTGAGAGTCAAGAGAAAAGAGCCCAGCAGGGTGATTTAAAATGTTGTGAGTTTGGTCAGAAAGGCAGCGCTAGGAAGGCTATGGACTGCAAAGAGAAAGCTGAGATCTTCATTGCCCAGGAAGAACAGGAGAGTACAAAAGATGTCCTGAGGGCATCACAGGAGGAGACTGGTTTTCACTCTTTATAGTCTCAGAATCAGAAGGGTGAGGGACTTGCTTTAGGAGAAAGCTGCAGAGACCCATGTTCCAGAATGGAAGCAGTGGCCACACCAGGTTCCAAAATGGTGCTGGCATGGAGAATTTGTTCTTCAAAATCATGTTCAGAGTGCTCAGCAATCCAGGCACTCAGCCCCTATAGCCAGGAGAGAAGGAAGCCTGGCTACTGCTCCAGCTGGCAGCAGACCTTGCCATCATCCATGTGGTGTTGGTTTTAGGCACATTCAGAATACAGGTGTTCTGAGGTCAAGAAGGCTTTTACCTAAATTTTGGAAGCCCTGGGAGGCCAGGCAGTGTGCCTGTGAGAGGTCAGTCTGTGAAGCAGAGAGTGAGAAGCCTATTCAGTGGAAACCTTAGAAGCATGAAAAAGCCAGGCACATGTATTGTCTGAGAAAAGTGGCAAGGAGGGAGCAAAGCCACCCCAGAGAAAAGCCATAGGACCTACCAGCAGAAGTGCTGTCGGCATGGAGCTATGTAAGGCTTTTGGAGCTCACAGCTCGTTGCAGGTTTCTTCGGATGTTCCACATGGAACTACAGGACTTAATGTTTGCCCTTTTGAATTTTGGACTTGTTTTGGTCCCAAAGGTTTGTATCCTGTTGTGTATACCTTTTGGAATGGTAATGTTTATCTTGTGCTTTTGATTGTTGGAAGTGTTTAACTTTTCATTTGTACAGGGGCTCATGGATAAGAGTTTGCCTTAGATCTTGGGACTTGGACTTTTCAGCAATGCTGAAACTGTTTGGACTTTGGCAGTTCTTGCAGATAGCCTAAGTGGCTTTTGCATAAAAGGATGTGCATGAATCTTTCAGGGGGTGGTGCCCAGGGACAAAATGTCATGGTTCTAATGTAATACAATGTTCAGGTTGTAAAATGTTAATAAACATGTCTATGTATCTGGAAACTGGTTTAAGGAAGTGTCTGGTTGCCAAGTTGACAAGGGGTGGATTGCAGCGGTGAATACATTGTGTCAACTTGAGAAGTTCAGAAGTTTAAAGACTCAGCAGAGAGCCAGGATTCTTAGTTTGTAAACATCCTTATCCTGTGCAAGAGGAGGTCATGGACATTGTGTGAGTTCTATACCTGCAGCCCCAGGGTAGCTTGTTTATAATATGAGGAAGGGAGGGAGGCTGGTTAGAAGCCGCAGATGCTGCCCTTGCCCTTCTTTTTTCACTGTTCTCTGCTGCCATGTACTACTACTATGCCTTGTGCCACTCTGCCTGGGAGCCAGCCGACTATTGCCTGAATCCTCAACAAGTTGTATGCCTGTAATTCCAGCAGTGGGAAGGCTGGAAACAGGAGGATTACTATGAGTCGGAGCTGTGTAGTGAGACCCTGTACCAAATACATTTAAAAAACTAGCCATAGATGGAAGAGCTTATTTCTAAACTCATTCTATTTCATTTATCTACCTACTTATGCTATGTCAGCGTTATACAACATTGGCTACACTAGGTTTCTGAAATTGGGAAAATTATTCCTGCCAACATTTTTTCTATTTCAAAATTGTTGATTACTCTGGTTCTCCTTCATTTTCATATTACTTTTAGGATCACATTTACAATTTCTGTAAAAACAAAAAAAGCGAGATGGAATTTGATGGACACCTTGTTGTATCTCTGGTAAAATTAACAGTGTTTATTATGTTACATATTGTTATCATCAAACTTGTTGCTCAGACTACCAGGTACAGGCAGCAAGATTGATCAGTTAAACATTAACTCTTCCTTTCAAGAAACCTTTATTTTTCCTTGTTCTTTTTACTGCTTATTTTTAAATTTGTTTTAAAGAGAATATAGAAATAATAGGTAAGAGGTCAGAGACAATACAAATTAAAAAAACAAGATGAAAGTATTTACCTGTGGTTGTTACATTGCACATTGCTGTCTTCAGTATAGTTGTTCAGATGACAGATATTAGTGTATAAAATTGGTCAAAGTAAAAATTTTAAACATTAACTACTTCCTTAGAAATACTGATAGAGGGCTGGCCAAACAGCTCAGCAGATTAAAGTACCTGCAAGCAGGCACAGGTTTAATCTCCAGGCCTGTCATGCCGGCCCTGCTCCAGTGGCGCTCTGAGACAGCAACTGAGACTGGGCATGGTGGTGCACATCTGTAATCCCAGGTCTTGGGAGGCTGCAAACAGGTGGATCACTATGAGTCCGATCTTGTAGTGAGACCCTGAACACCCTGTAGACCCTTCCCTAAAATACAGACCAAAAATATCTGATAGAAGGGGCCAGGGAGATGGCTCAGTAGAATAAGTGCTTCACTGGCAAGCACAAGGGCCTGAGTTCAATCTCTGATTCTTAAAGAGAAAACCCTGATAGAAATTAGGGGTACAATGCTATATGTGGTTAGATTTCTAAATTTCTGTGTAAAAATATGTAATTGTTTATTTCTATGTTTTTAAATTTTTTTATTTTTTAATTATTTTTCTTCATTTTCTCTAGGGACTTAAAGTTTAATGTATCAATACTTGATGGAAAATACCTGTTTCATGTTATGTCTAAGATGTTTGATATTCAGATGCTGAGGTTAAGCTCACCTGCCTATGTTGCAGGGTAATAATAATAAGCTTCTCTTCTGGAGGGTTAAAACTTAAGATTTCAGACCTACATTTAGAGAAAAAGAAGGGCTGCAACGACAGCCAACATTTTGGCCCTAGCCTTTCAAGGTCAGTGAGGACTCAGGACATAGGAGAACCTGTACTGTAACATCATGTAACTCAGTTGTGTCCCGAATTTTCTGATCAAGGAGATTATGGGGCCACAGAGAAAGGTGAATGATGAGGTAGAGTGTGCCTCAGGAGAGTCACATGGAGAGAAAACATTCTCTCAGGCTTTTGCAGAGAGCAAATTGGTCAAGCAATGGCTGTGACTCATCTACAAGGTGGACACTGACAAAAGGTCTACAAACAGTGGTACAAGATTTCAGGGTAAATCCTGAGGGGATTTGACTGACCTTATCAGATACAAAAGTTACATTTCTTGTTATATAGGTCTTGCTTTATCTTTGTCTTAACCATCCAACAGAAAAGTATAAAAACGAAGTATAAAAAGTAAAGTCATATTACTATGTTGAGCTGTAAAAGGCTCAAGTCAACAACTTCTGACATTGGCAGTCCTATGTATAATCCACTACTATTGTGGACTACTGGACTATATTGGAATATTTTGCTGAATTTATGCACCTACAATATTTAGATGACAATGGAATACCCATCTCGGACAAAACTAAACAAAAGGGGTACAAATGTAGGACCATTTTGTATCTGCATATTCAAAATAGGATAGATATACAGTTACTTTCTCTTAATTCAATGAATAGAATGATTTGTACTAATAATGTTTGTGGACAAGATATCATGTCTGCATCATGTACTATGCTTAACCACTAAAAAGACAACAATATGCAATATATTAATTATTGAAACTGTCCTACTAATCAGTTTTGAAACTGTCTCATTGCTATTGTTTCTCAATAAAATTATTTATTTATTTATTTTTAGGTTTTTCCCCCCATAATTTTATTGAGAAACAAATAGCAATGAGACAATTTCAAGCCAAATTGGTAGGACAGTTTCAATAATTAACACACTGCATACATTCTTCCTAGTGGTTAATTGCTGTAGGAGACGCAGACATGATATTCTATTTACAAACACTATTAGAACAAATCCCTCTATGCATTAAGAGAATGTCACTATATATCTATCCTAACCATTTTGAATACACAGATACAAAATGGACATTCATCTGCATGCCTTTTTTTGTTTAGTTCCATTATTTGAATATTATAGGTGTGTTAACTCAGCAAAATATTCTAAGAGTCCAGTAGTACATAATAGTATTGGGTCTTCCACTTCACTGGCAATGTCATTAGTTGTTGACCTGAGTCCCCTACAGCTAAACATACCAGCACGGCTTTACTTCATATACTTTGTTTTTATACTTTTCTGCTGGATGGTTAATCAATAAAATTATTTTTTTTATTTTTATTTATTTATTTTTTTTATTTATTTGAGAGAGAGAGAGAGAGAGAGAGAGAGAGAGAGAGAGTGTGGTGTGTGTGTGTGTGGCCAGCTCAGCCCACCAGGGGGCGGGGCTGGCTGGCATGTGGTGCTGGGGGATTGAACCGCGGTCCCTGATGCTTTGCCAAGCTAGTTCCAAGTAGGTGCTTTAGACCACTGAGCCATCTCTCCAGCCCCAATAAAATTATTTAAAAAAAGAAATTAGTTGTACAATCATCTTAGCTATCCTGTGTATACTTACATGATTTTTCTCTTCCTTTTCTCCTTTCCATCATACCAATTGTTTATTCCATATATTCAGTTTATTTCTGTTCTATATCTATTGTACTTTTCAGATTTTATGTTTTCTTTAAGGTTCTTACACTAAGGAGTCAGTATGATGTTTACACATGTGTGATTTATTTCACTTAGGAACATTAGCCTCTAGTGGCAACCATTTATGGATAAAAGCCTCGAGTTTACCTTGTTGCATAACTGAGTAATACTCCATTGTATAAAAATACCACATGTTTTTTATCCATTCCTCAGTTGATGGACATTTGGGTTGTATCCAAGATTTGCCTATGACAAATTGTGCTGCTGTAAACATGGGTGTGCATATATCACTGTAGCATGATGCTTTTAGTTCTTTTGCAAAAATACCTCCTCTTCCTTTTAATTTAGATTCCTTATATGTCCACCCCTTGCCTGATTTCCCTAGCTAGATTTGCAGTGCAGTGTCTAACAGAACTGGTAAGAGGAGATCACCTCCTGATCACAGGGTGTGATCCCATTGAGATTCAGTCCTTTGCTTAGATGCTAACCAACTATGGGATTTCTCCTGTCATTGAAAATTTGTCCTCGTTAAGTACTGAATAAAAAATTCTCCTTTTCTCTACTTCATGAATTCAGTTGCAGACTACGGGGTTCAGAAACACTTTTAAGTATAGTGTGTGACTGCATACTTGGTCTGGATGCGATTGCACAGTGGTGTGAGGTGCAGAGCAAAGACCGTGAGCAACTGAGCTCCCTTTTGCTTCCGTGTTCCCATGTGAAAGACAATGGCACCAGAACCCAGGTGATCTGAGGGTTTACTCTCAAGGGAATCAAAGTGGTATTCTTTGCTCTAACCTAGGCTTTAAAAAGTTTCTCAGTTTTTGTGGCTGTTGTACTGGTGAGCAAATTTGAGATAAAAGGGGAGAATAATTATCCCACAAGGCCTTTTCATCTCTATGGAGTCTCCTAAGATGGCCCTTTTTTGGTATCAGGAATTGAACACAAAGCCTTTGCACAGAGGTTTTATTTTTATTTTTAGGCTGGGTCATGATGTCACTGATTCACTTGGGGTGGGCTCAAACTTGCAATCCTTCTGCTTCAGTCTTTCAGAGTGCTGGGATTTCAGTCACATGCCACCCTTCCTGGCTCCAGATGGCTTTTTAGTAATTACCTAACCCTTCTGAAAATGCTGACACACCATCATGAGAACAGTAACTCTCTAGCTTGTGAAAGTTCATCATGTATTTTGATTTCGCAGCACATTCATTAAACAAAAACCTCCTTAAAGCTCTATCTCTTGCAAACCACAGAAAATCCTGCTAAACACCTAGTGCAGGAAAACAACCTGCTGAAAAAAGCATGGCCATTCTGATTTACTTGTAAGGCTTGTGTAGTCAGAAGTCATGCTTTTTGTGAAGTCTAGGGTCTCAGAAGATTAGCCTCAAACTTGCAGGTGCAGGAGTTTCACCTTGTCTTCTCTGATCCTACTTTCTTTGTGACTAGAAAATTGTGAACCTCTTCACCCAAGATAGTAAATACTAATCTTTTCTTTACAGTTCTCCTTCTCATAAGCAATTAAAGTTGTCATTCATCTCATGGCAACCGTTGCCAAGAGAAAACATAAGGACCAGACTCACTGAATCTCCAGCTGCTGGGGGATGCAGAGAAACAAATTTTTATTGGCAATCAGTCATTGCTAGTTGTTGACAAATATAGTTTTTCAGTCTGCTAAAGGCCATGTTTAATATCTAGTTACAGCCTAAGCAGAAAAGATTCAATTATTTTTAAAGATTTGATAAGTAAGATAAAAAGTTCTTGTTTGCTCATCTAGTTTTTATTTCAGGTGTTCTTCTTTCCTTTCAGTAGATTCAATTTCCATCTGGTAACATTTGCTTTCTGCCTGAAAGCCTTCCTTTAACATTTCCTGTCTCACAGATCTGGTGGTAATGAATTCCTTCAGCTTCTGAGTATCTGAAAAATTCTTTATTTTAAACATTTTCAAGTACATTGAAGACAGCAGTGTGCAATACAAAAAACATTATTGAATACCTTTCATCTTGCTCTTCTAATTGTGTACTGTTTCTGCCCTACCAATGATTATTATACTGTCTTTAAAATAAATTTAAAAATAAGAAGTAAAAAAAGATGAGAAAAATATTAAGGTTTATTGAAAATAAGCATTGGTGTTTAATTATTTGATAAATCCTGCCCACCTATATCTGTTAATCTAAGCAACAGATTTGCTGATAGAAATACATAATACAACAACCATTTTTAATTTTTTGTTTTTTTGTATTTTAGGACAGGGTCTACAGGGTGTTCAGGGTCTCACTACTAGATGGGACTTGTAGTGATCTGCCTGTTTACAGCCTCCCAAGAGCTGGGATTACAGGAGCACTCTACCATGCCCAGTCTCAATCGCCTTCTCAGCACACCCTGGGGGGATCAAACCCAGGGTCCCTGTGCCTGCTTACAGGCGCTTTAATCCACTGAGCTATTTGCCCAGCCCTAATTCTTAATTCTTATTTTGAAATTCTACACCATTTATATTGCTGTATGTTACTCTGTTTCTGTCTTTGTTTTTGCTGTTTATTGTTGCTTTTGTTTTTGTTTTTACTCTTTAAAATAAAATAATAAATTTTCATTTTGAAAATTTTCAAACATATAGATGAGCAGAATCATTAGAATACTCATAGCAGCTAGATGTAACAGTTGTAAGAACTTATTATATTTATTTCAATTATATTTGAAATACTTTAAGATAAGTTAGAGACATCACATTGGGTATCTATGTAACGTGTATATACGTGATTGCCCCCCAAAAAGTAATTTTTACCTCCTAACCACAGTGGTATTATGGCATCTGATAAAATTAATGATTTTCTTATATACTTTTAACACCCATTCTGCGTTCAAATTTCTGATTGTATCAGAAATATCTTTTGCAGTCATAAGCCATACTATAGTCCAAGACTTGCCCCAGTCTCACCAGTTGTGCTGCTTCCTCCACTCCTTTTTCCCCTTGCCACTGACTTATTTGAGAAACCTGATCAGCTGTCTTATGGAATGCTTACCTCTTGTTTTTTCTTATGGTTTCCTCATGATGGTCTTCTACTTGTTCATCTCCAGTATTTCAGAAAAACTGGTTATGAGATGTAAAGACTTGACCTGGGCATGGTGACCTATTCCTATATTTTCACTATGCTGGGAGCCAGAGGCAAGACGATTGAGCTCAGCCTCTGTCTTAGAGAAACTTTGTCTCAAAATTTAAAAAAGGATTGGGGATGTTGCTTGGTGCAAATGCTCCAGGTTCATGGGGAAAATAATTTAAAGACTTGATTTGGTTTTTGTGAGACGTTTTTTGCAACAATTCAGAAAGAGTGGAGAGGTAAAACTTGAGCCCATTTCTGTGTGAATCAAAGGGCAGGTACTTAGTTTTGTCCTGTCTTAGTTTCTTTCTTTTTTGGCTTGCTCAGCCTGCCCTGGGGGCAGGGTTGGCAGGGCATGTGGGGCCAGGAATGGAACCACGGTCTCCTGCGGCTGCCTAAGCTTGTCTAAGCAGGCACTTTAGACCACTGAGCAATCTCCCCAGCCCCTGTCCTGCCTTAATTTATTTCCTCATTGCTGAGACATAATACTGGACATCTAAAGTTTAAGGAGGAGAGTTGGCCACATAGTGGATTAAAGTGCCTGCTTAGGCAGATGCAGGGACTGGGGTTTGATATCCAGTGTGCCTAGCCCGCCCCACCTCCAGGATGCACTGAGACTGCTATTGAGAGTAGGCCTGATGGTGTGCACCTATAATCCTAGTGCACAAGAGGCTGAAAACATGAGGATCACTATTAGTCTGATCTGTACAGTGAGACCCTGTACTAAATACATTTAACAAATACATAAAGTTAAATGAGGAAAAGTTTATTTCAGCTCACAATTTGCAGAGTTTTTAATTTGTTGTCACTGTAATAGCAGGCAGGAATAGCAGAGGAGAAATAGGTCATGACAGCAAAGCATGCAGGGGACAGCCAAGCAGTAGGAGCACCAGTGGTAGGAACGGCTGCCTGCCTTCTTTCTGTCCCTTTATATTCCATCCAGGATAGAAGCCTATTGATTGGTGTCAGTCATCCCCAGGGTAGGGCTTCTATTATCCACACTGGAATCCCAATATCTAACCCTTAATCCATATTCATGCACTGTAATCCAGCCACCTTCAACAATTCCCACCTGTGACTACATGAAGTCTTGGAGGGACTTCTAGATACAAGCCATTACATGTTCCTCAAATATGATCTGAATGAATCAGTGAGTGTCTGGCCTGGAGCAAGTTAACTCTGTCCTATGTTGGAGTTTACTTCTTATCATGAGCTCATGGTAAGGAGTACAACATTTGGGATGCAAGCCTCCATTTTCTTGCAAAAGCCATGAAAGTCACCTGTCAGGTCTGCCTTCTGGGAGCCAGACTGAAGGATGACCTCAGTAGCTGAACCTGCAATACTCCACTATGTTTGCATGAGGTCAAGTTCCCTATAGGGTGCTCACAACTGCTGATGGAGTACATCAAGGATATTAAAACTGATCAATGCCTGAGAGTTGTAGAGGTGTCTAAAGAGGGAGTCATGGTCAAGGTTCTCTGTTGGTCTGACTGAAACTTTCTTATAAGTACACTACAGTCTAAGACTTTTGTTAGTCAGTCTTCTTCCTTTCCTCTCTCTACAGAGGTTAGATCTGTATCACTTGCTGCTTGACAGCTCTTCTAGTCTTTTTTGGCATCTCTACCTCATTTTTCCTCACAGGTATATTCTTTACTAAATTCATTTTGGTGTCCTCTCCTCAGACTAACAAGTAACAATATCCTGAAATACTGATACCTGTCCAGGTAAATAATCGCTGGAAATAAGACCAGAAGACTGGTGCTCAGTGGGAAAGGTGGGCTTGGCGGTGGTGCTGTTTGGTCTCGTCCAAGATAAAGTAGGACAACATGGAAGTGAAAGATGCAAATTCTGCACTGTTGAGTAACTACGAGGTGTTCCAGTTACCGACTGATCTGAAAGAGCAGTGGAAAGAGCAGGAAGGTGAAACACAGCGCAGGGCAGCAGAACCTGAACACCATCACCTACGAAACGTTAAAATACTTATCAAAAACTCCATGCAGACACCAGAATCCTGAGATTATCAGGGAATTCTCACAGCAATGAAAAGGCACAAGCTGACCAAGGCTGAAAAGCTGCAGCTGCTGAACCACCGGCCGATGACTGCTGTGTAGATCCAGCTGATGGTGGAGGAGACGGAGGAGCGGTTCACGGAGGAGAAGCAGATCGAAGCACTCCTGCACACCGTCGTGAGCATCCTGCCTGCCGAGCCGGAGGCTGAGCAGAACACGGGCAGCAGCTCCTAAGCGATGGATGAGGAGGGTGCAGCCTAGAGGAGCACCAGGCCAGGGTGCTCAGGGCTGCAGGGCCGGCAGCTGCGTTGTGGTCATTCAGAGCCTTTTGTGTGCTTTTCCCATCTATCTTACCAGCCTGTTTTCATGGTTAGTGGGGGGAAATCACAGAAATTAAGCAAATAGACATATTTCGGCTTCAAGAGAAGCAGTGAACTTAGGCTGAGGTTATGGGGCAGGGGATAGGAGGGAAGACAGTGACTGTGGCCGCTGGTGGGAGTGATGCTTCCTGTGGTCTTCGCTGCTTGAGGAGCCCTCTGTGCACACAGATGGCGAAGCACTTGCAGAGCCTCTGATGAGCTGTGTGGTAATTGCTTTCATCTGCTTTCCTAGCTGTTGACAGAGCCGAATTGTGAGAACCCAGTGAGAGGGCCTGGAGCCCAGAGCAGCGAGCAGTTGCTGTAGGTTAGGCCATACTCTGGACCGCACTAGCCCTGAGGGTGTGTCCTCCACAAGGAGACGGAAGCAGGAAGTAAAGACCAGCCTCCCAAGAGCTCATCCGTGGTCTTGCTGTCCTAGGCATTCGAGACCGAAGGACCTGGCATCAGACCGTGGTGCTTTCTGACACCATTTCCAGTCCTGAGCCAGCCTAGCCGGTGGGCGGTGAGACAGCCCGGAGAGCCTCACTGCATAAGGAGAATCATGTGCGCTTTTGAAGGGGCACCCTTGGGCGGTTTTTTCATGAACAGAGCAGGAGACCCTGGATCAACCAAGAACGATTTGCATTTGCTATTACGAGGTTGCATCTGTTTCTGAACTTAAAATAATTACCACGTGGAGACCGCTTGATATTCAGGCTTTGCACAGCTTGGAGCTTGTTACTTGCAAACATGTGGTTGCCCATCTCTGCTCCCTGTTTGGGAAAGAAAATGCCCATGTATACTAATCTGCCGCTTGGTGCTCATTTTGCTCTAAGATTACACATTTCAGTGCTGTTACTTAAGTGACTTTCGATCCCCTTGTAATTCCCAGTTGATTTCAGACTTTCCCACTGCCGCAGTTGACTACAGTTACTGACTTTACCGTCCAAGAATGGTTGAAGTCTTTAGAGGCAGTGTTGACAGCCACAGGTTTAGGGGTAAGTCTTTCTCCAGTGTGGGGGTCCAGTCAAGAGCTGTTGATCTGTTTGTGCCTGTGTTGTTTCTTTTTAACCTTATTAAAAAAGTGTTAGTTTCTTTTGATGAATTTAGGGTTACATTAGTGGGGATAAATTGTTTCCAGCTGTTGCTGGTCTTTGCCTGTTCTTTGAAGAATTTACATTGTCATATACTGAGAAATAAAATGACATCTGACTAAAAAAAAAGACTAAAAGAACAATGAAATAGGGTTGGGGAGACAGCTCAGTGGCTTAAGTGCCTGCCTGGCAAGTATAAGGTCCTGAGTTCGATCCCGGATACCAAAAAGAAAAAAGACTAATGAAATAAATAAATAAATAAATAAATAATACAAGGAGAAAGATAGTTTGCCAAAACTGAACTGTCAAAAGCAAATGGCATTTTTTTTGTATGTTCCAAGTAGCAATTTTCAGGGGCTGATATAATATAACTTGTCTTTAGTTATTTAATGAATATGCACATTAAAATTTTCTAACAAGTAGTTTCATTAAAATAGTTACTTGAACCTTGGGAGAAATATAGTGCTTCTTCATTGGCACAAACTGGAAGGAATATGAATGTCTCTTGGTTGGCACATGTTCCAGAGCTATTAAAATGAATGAAAGTCTTAACTTTCTAATAAGGATATAGGAGATCATTTATCATGGTTGAAAGACTTCTGCAGTAGAAAATTATTTTATCTGTTTTGGCTGAAAAAGGTACATGTGAACTGGACATTAGAGTTGGATTCTAAACATCACAACTTTCGGGTAGCTCTGCAGAGGTGTTTTGGAAGAAAGAAGGGAGGTAAAGATGCAATATAAATTTCTGATATGGCATTTTTTAATATATTTAGTACAGGGTCTCACTATGTAGATTGGACTCATAATGATCCTCCTGTTTTCAGCCTCCCAAGCGCTGGGATAACAGGCGCACCCCCACGCCCAGTCTCAATCAACAGCTCAGCATGCCCTGGGGGGGGGGGCTGGGACAGCATGCTGGGGATTGAACTCCCTAAGTGGGCACTTTAATCCACTGAGCTATCTGACTGGGCCTGATGTGGCAGCTTGATAGATATCAAATACTATATATTCTTCCTAGATGAGTTGGTGACACAGAGATATTTAAATATATTTATTCTAAGGTCAGCTCAAATTTTTGCACTAGCCACTCACAGTAAAAATACAATTACTCATACATTCAACTATCTAAAATAAACTAAAAATGAAATACAGTGTGCCTTCAGTGGTCTACTATATGCCTAGCAGTTTTGTGAGGCAGGAGGAGTATTGCAGAGAGCAACACAGACATAGAAAGATGTATGATAGACTTTACTTGCCTCTGGTCCTGCTGTGCTATTACTGTGCTTAAGAAAAATGGAAGTGCAGAGTAGAAATGTTCAATTAACTGTTAAACATACTCGTCAATTAAGAGATCATTTCCAAATCTGATGGATGAGTTCAAACTACCGAATTCATTCTAATCATCAGGCGGAAGAACAATCCAACTCCCAAGGAGAAAAGAGCAGATAAACATGTAAATGAACTCACACATCTTTTAGAAGTACTCTGCCTTCAATGACTGAAGATTAATTTACAAAGTTTTCCATGTGTTAAATGAAAAGCTGAATTACAGTGAACAATGCAACATTCAATAGAAATCTAATTTTATTGTACAACATTTTAAATAAGAACTAGCTTAGAAGAATAAGACACTGGAGACAAAAAAAATTCTGTTGAAAGCTCATGCTGAGTATGATGATCCATGCCTGTAATCCCAATGCTCCAGAGGCAGAGGCAGGAAGATCACAAGGAGTTGAAGGTCAGCCTTGGGCTACATAATGGGTCTCTGTCTTAAAAAAAAAATAAAGCAAACAAGCTTTAAAGACTGTTTCCTGGCTGCTGTGGTGTAAGGCTTTGTTAAATACCAGAGCCACTCAGGCATTCTCTTTTACTATGTATTGCTTAGTTTCTTTCCTTATATGCATTACTGAATAGGACCCAGGGAGGTCCCTTCCAAGGGGAGGTAGCATCCTTAAGTCACCTACTCATGGAATAAGTTGTATAAGCTTGTAGGCTTTTTGTTTGTGCACTGAGGATTGAACCCAAGGCCTTTGCACTGAGCTCTATTCCCAGTCCTTTAGCTTTTCTATTTCATGCCAGGATCTCACTAAGTTGCCCGAGCTGGATTCAGCCTTATAGTATTCCTTGCCTCAAGTTCCTGGAGCATGGGGATCATATGTTTGTGCCACATGTCTAGCTAGGTTCATATTCTGGGTTTAAATCACAGAAAAGAATTGTTGACACTTTGGTGAGAGGCAGAGAAGGGCCTATTAGACCTGCACATGTGGAGGTGGCACTGGGAGATGCTTGACACATTTTGGTGTGAGCTTGGGGTTTTTGAAGTCTTAGGTACCTATGAAATGATGGCCTAGGGTGTCCATTCGGTGGGCTGGATTAGAGCACAGACCATGTACATGGGTTGGAAGTTTGCAGACCTGCTGTCCACCCAGTGGTGCCGCTTCCTAGAGAATGGAGGGTTGTGGGAAGACAGCAGTTGAGAGTCCTGGCCCAATTTACCAGTTTAGGATACCTGTAAGACCCTTAGGGATTTTTTTTGAGTCAATGGAAGGGAAGAAGGTATTGCAATCTTGGATAACAAATTATATACCAAAGCTGTTGTTTTTCTGAAAAAAATGATGTTAAAATCACATTAGTTTTCTTGTATCTTGTTTACCTACAGTATCCTTAGTTCTGCTCTCCTACTTCACACTGTTTCTATCCACTAGAAGATTCTAATCTTTGAATTTGGTAAAAAATTCCCAGTGCCAGAAAGGCTTCCCTGATGCTTCATCCTTGTGGGTCAGGCACCTGAAGCCTTACAGTTCTCAGGAGCACCAATGACCAGGAGCACCATTGACCAGGAGCACCACTGACCAGGAGCTCCAGTGGCTGCACTCTGAAATCCATCTCCATGTTTGCTTCAAGGCCAGGCAGGCACTGTGCACCCCATCAGCAACTGAAGACAGCAGGGTTGCCAAAGCTGATTTGTTCCCAGGAGACCTGGCTCTTCTTTGCTGGTGATGGCTTGAGAAGTCCCCAACAACAGCTTTGTCAAACCTCTCCAGTTGCACGGTAGTCTTGGGTGTTCCACAACCATTTCTGTCAGACTTGCCTCATAGTCTAATGACTCTCCCAGCCCTTTTCTGGCTCCCTTCCATTTCCTCTCATAAAGGCATTTCCTCTAATAAAATCCATACTCTTTTAATCCTGTTTTGGCACCGCCTTTTCAGAAGGCTTGAACTAAGATAACCCTCCCTTCTCCGGGTTAGCTCTACAATCGCCCTCTCTAATTGCCCTCAGTTGACAGTCTTGAGTGGCCATTCAGGTTTATTTTCACATGCATCTTCCATATTATACTGTGAGCTCCAGAAAAGCAAATTTGTTGTGTCTTATTCATGATTCTTCCTCTGGTGCTTAGCACTGCATTAAGCACATGATCAATGTTTTTGAGTGAATGTTGAATATATGAAGATAGCGTTGTTAGGAATCAGAAAGATAGATTTCAAATCCTGTCTCTAACTTTTGTAGCCTGTGATCTTGGAAGATATTTTATTTTCCTGTTCCTCTTTTTACTTATCTGTGAACAGAGGATAATGATAGTAATATTAGGTTCAACTATATGAAATAGACCATAGCCAGTATATTTGTAGCTAAAGCATTAGCAATTTCATGTGGTTCCAACAAAGGTTATCATGTAAGTTAGCTTAAGGATAGGAATCAAAGGATATGCAAATTAAAAACTCTAGGAACTGACCCAAGTAAAGCCTTTTTTTGTTTTATGTGTTTAGTACAAGGTCTACAGGGTCTCACTACACAGATCAGACTCATAGTGGTCCTCCTGTTTTCAGCTCTCCAAGTGCTGGGATTCCAGGCTGGTGCCACTACGCCCAGTCTCAATCCCTGTTTTAGCATGCCCCAGGGGCAGGGCTCCCACGGCACACAGGGGATCAAATGCTGGTCCTGCATCTCTCTAAGCAGGCCACTTTAATCTGCTGAGCTATCTGGCTGGCCCCCAGTGTAAAGTCTTATTGAATGCTAACAATTGTGGTGGGGATTACTACTCTTATTACTGTCTCCAAGGCAGTGGTATAAATGTTTTACTTTATGTAATGTCAATCAGCTCCATAAGGTAAAGGATAATTGTGAATCACAGATCATCCCCTTGAGACAGCAGAGTTGAAAGTTTGAGTTCAGCCTGGGCAACTTAGTAAGATCCTGTCTCAAAATACAAATTGAAAAACTGAAGGGCCTGGGAATGTAGCTCAGTACAAAGAAAGGCCCTGGGTTTCAGTCCTTTGTACCAACCATCTAACAACTCTCCCCCAAAACAAAACAGTTCCTCCTAAAAGCAACAACAATAAAAAGTTCCTACAACCTATACAGTTTGTCTGATGAGTAGGTAAGTTAAGGGCCCATATCTTCCTTGGGTCCTATCCAGTTATAAAATAATAGAGAAATACAATTCAGTATCTAAGGGTACATTTTAAAGAGAAAATACTGTTCTCAAGGAAGTAACTATTGTGTATTATTTTATTTTTATAAGATTAAATTCAGAAAATGTAAAATTCACTAATTAAAATATATAATTTAATGTTATAGCACTATCGCTGATACCTAACCAGAATATTTTCATCACCCCTGAGAGAAATGCCCTAGGCACTGATATTAGGTTCTCTGCATGTTCCCCTCTCACGAACCTCTGACAGCCACTATTGTATGCTTTGCCCCATTGATCTGCTGCTGTAGGCATTTCCTATAATGACAACATGTAGTATGTGGCCTTAGATATTCAGTTCCTTTCACATAGCATGGTATTTTCAAGGCTCATACATCTTAAAGCATGTGCTAGTAAGTCATCCCTTTTTTTCTTTTTCATTTATATACTTGGTACAGGGTCTCACTACCCAGCTCAGATTCATAGTGATCCTCCTGTTTTCTGCCTGCCCAGTGCTGGCATTACAAATGTGTGTCACCACGCCAGGACTCTGTCACTGGCTCAGCACACCCTGGGGGCAGGACGAGCACAGCATGCAGGACAGGGAATCAAACCCTGGTTTCTGCGCTTGTGAAAGCAAGCACTTAGTCCACTGAACCATCTCGCCGGCTCCTTCATCATTTTATGGCTGGATAGAATTCCATTTT
>NW_004524686.1:5738612-5764351 GCF_000260255.1 Octodon degus | reverse complement strand
GTGCAAACATTAGAATTCCATTTTGGGGACAGGTCACATTTCATTTATTGAGTCATTGGTTGCTGGATATATGGATTGTCTCTACTTTGGGCTACTATGTATATTGTAGCTGTGATCTTCTATGTACAGATTTCTTATAAACATGTTTTTAATTTTCTTGGGCATGGTTCTAGGAGAGGGATTGTTGGATTATATAGTGACTTTACATTGAACCTTGGAGAATTGCCAAGCTCCTTCCAAAGCAGCCATGTCATCTTCCATCCCACCAGCAATGTATGAGGGTTCTAGTTTCTCTGGATGCCCACCAACACTTATTTTTTCTTTCTTTTAAGATTTTTTTTTGAAGTATCAGTGATTGAACTCAGGACCTTGTGCTTGCCAAATAAGTGCTTATTCTACTGAGCTATCTCTGTGGCCCCAGAAACATATCCTTTTTTTTTTTTCAGAACAGGGTATTGAACTCAGGTCCTTGTACTTGCCAGGAAGTGCTTATTCTACTGAGCCATCTCCCCAGCCCCCAGGATTTATTTTTATTTATTTTTTATTAGTCCATGTTTGCACTAATGTTTCCATTCCTATGGAGTTGCTGTGTATACAGTGCACCTCTTCATTCCTTTTCCATCCCTTTCCCTCCCTCCCTCCCTCCATCTCTTGATCTCCTTCCCCTGTGAGAAAGATCTAAAATTTTGTATCACATTATTTCCCATTAATGTATTTGGTAGAAGGTCTTGCTACAAAGCTCAGACTCATAGTGATCCTCCTGTTTTTAGCCTTACCAGCTCTGGGATTACAGGTGCGCACCACCATGCCTGGACTCTGTTACCGGCTCAGTGTGCCCTGGGGATGGGACTGGTGCAGCATGTGGGACCGGGGATCAAACCCTGGTCCCTGTTCTTTCCAAAGCAGGTACTTAGTCCACTGAGCTATTTGAAAGCCCCATTTTATATCATTTCTAATGCTTTTCTTAAAAAATGTATTTAGTACAGGGTCTATAGGGTCTCACTACACAGATCAGACTCATGATTCTCCTGTTTTCTGCCTCTCAAGTCCTGGGATTACAGGCGCGTGCCACCACTCCCGGTCTCAATCCCCCTCTCAGCACACTATGGGGGTGGGGCCTGCATGCCATGGTGTGGGGAGTTGAACCCGGGTCACTGCGCTCTGCCTAATCAGGAGCTTTAGTCTGCTGAGGTATCTGGCTGACCCAGCTTCTTTTTTTTTCTATTTTGTTTTATTTTATTTTTTTATTTTTATTTATTTGAGAGAGAGATAGTGGTGTGTGTGTGTGTGTGTGTGTGTGGCCAGCTCAGCCCACCAGGGGGCGGGGCTGGCTGGCATGTGGTGCTGGGGGATTGAACCGCGGTCCCTGATGCCTTGCCAAGCTTGTTCTAAGTAGGTGCTTTAGACCACTGAGCCATCTCTCCAGCCCCTCTATTTTGTATTCTTTCTATTTATTTATTTTTATTAATTTCATTGAGAAACAAATGGCCATGAGGCAGTTTCAAAACCATTTAGTAGGACAGTTTCAATAATTAATACGTTGTATATTCTTGTCTTCTTAGTGGTTATTCATAGTGCAAGATGCAGACATGATATCCCATCCAAACACTATTAGTACAAATCTTTCTTCTCATTGAATTAAGAGACAATAGCTGTATATCTATCCTATTTTGTATATACACATACAAAATGGTCCTTCATTTGTATCCCCTTTTTTTGTTTAGTTTTGTCAGAGATGGGTATTCCATTGCCATTCATATATTGCAGGTGCATGAATTCAGCAAAATAAACCAATATACTCCAGTAGTCCATAATAGTGGTGGATTTTCCGTAGGCCTGGCAATGTCAGAAGTTGTTGACTTGAGCCTTTTACAGCTCAGCATATTAATATGGCTTTACTTTTTATACTTTGTTTTCATACTTTTCTGCTGGATGGTTAAGACCAAGATAAAGCAAGACCTATATAACAAGAATTGTAGCTTTTATATCTGATAAGGTCAGTCAAACCCCCTCCGGATTTATCTTGAAACCCTGTACCACAGTTTGCAGATCCTTTATCAGTGTCTGCCATGTGGATGAGTCATGGCCATTGCTTGACCAACTTGCTCTCTGTGAAAGCCTGAGAGAATGTTTTCTCTCCATGTGACTCTCCTTCGGCACACTCTACATCGTCAATCACTTTCCTCTTTGGCCCCATAATCTCCTTGATCAGAAAATTTGGGACACAACTGAGTTACATGATGTTACAGTATAAGTTCTCATATATCCTGAGTCTTAATTGACCTTGGAAGACTAGGGCCAAAATGTTGGCTGTCCTCACAGTCCTTCTTTTTCTCTAATTTTTGGTCCACAAACTTAAGTTGTTTACCCTCCAGAAGAGGCTTAATGATATCACCCTATAACATAGGCAGTTGAGCTTAACCTCACTATCTGTCTGAATATCAAACATCTTAGACATAACATGAAAGCAGTATTTTCTATCAAGTATTGATATGTTAAACTTTAAATCCCTGCAGAATGTGAAGAAAAAAATGAAAAAAATTTTTAAAATAGGAATAATTACATATTTTTACACAGAAATTTAGAAATCTAACCATATACAGCACCGTAGCAGGACAGTCCTATGACACTGTTTTCTTGTCTCTTGTTTTCATTTATTACCCTTTTTTTAAAAAGCAAACATTTACTTGAGAGACAGTATAGCAGTATTTGATATTTTGTATTCTTAAAAAAATTAGGAAAAAGATAATCCCCAAATCCCCAAATAGGTCAATTTTAGCTCACATGATAAATTCCCTCTGTTTTAACTTTTCCAATAAAAATCACTTTGGAATGACAAAAAAAATCTATAAGATTTTGCTTTTTACTTATAATTTCGGTTTCTCATATATGACAAACCATGTGATACTTAAGTTTGTATATCTGATTTTTTTTCTTTTTAAAATGTATTTTTAATTAAAAATTTTAGGGCTGTGGAGATAGCTCAGTGGTCTAAGTACCTGTCTGGCAAGCACAAGAACTCAGGTTGGATCCCTGGCACCATATGCAGTGCTGTCCTCGCCCTGGGTGTGCAAATCAGGTGTGGTTGTGCAGGCTTGTAATCCCAGTGCTGGGGAAACTGAGACAGGAGGATTACTATGAGTCTGAACTGTGTAGCAAGACCTTGTACCTAATAAAAAATACATTTAAAAAAGAAATTATGAGAAGTGTCTCACCGTATTATCCAGGGTAATACAGTAATAACAATAATTAGCACACTTTAAAACATTTATTGGCCTTTTTTATCTTCTTTGAAGAAATGTCCATTCAAATCCTTCGCATATTTAAAATTTTTTTTGAATATGTTATTTAATAATGTCATTAGTCATTGTGGAAATGTCAGTCAAAACCACAATGAAATACAACTTCAGTAGTATGGGTCTAATTTTTAAAAAATGGCCAAGGATGGTGATGTCCACCTGTAGTCCCAGCTACATGGGAGGCTGAAGCAAGAGGCTTACTTGAGCCCAGGAATTCCAGGGCTGGCTATATTGAACATAGACACAAATCTTCATGAGCTTGGATTAACTGATTTGTTAAGATATTCTATACAAATCATGGTCAATAACAACAATGACAACAAACTAGATGAAGCAGACTTCATCAAAATAAAAACTTGGACATCAAATGTTCTATCAAGAGAGTAAACAAGACAAATTACAGGATAGGAGAAATATGTAGATGTCATATATTTGATTAGAAAAAACTTGTATAAGTAGTATTTATGCCTATGTTTCTGTGTATTGGAAGTTTTATAAACGTAGCCCTTAAATTTAGTTCCTTGACCCCTTTTGGGATAATTTTTTTATATGTTATGAATTAATCCATTATTCTTTATAAGGTCAATATTGCTTCTAAAGCACCTTTTGTTAAAAAGACCATTTCCCTATTGAATAGATTTCATATGTTTGTTGAAAATAATTTATTTTTAGATTCCCAATTCTATTCCATTGATCTATGTGTTTAGCCATAAGCCAGTATCATGTAATATTCACTATTGTAGCTTTGTAATTGAGTCCTTCAACTTGGTTCTTCATTTTGAACATTGTTTTGTCTATTTGGGGTCCCTTGTGTTTTTACAAGAATATTATGATCAGGGCCAGCCAGATAGCTCAGCAGATTAAAGCACTTGATTAGGCAGATGCAGGGGTCAGAGGTTCAATCCCTGACCTCCTATGCTGGCCCTGCCCCTGGGGCATGCTGAGATGGCAGTTGAGACTGGCCGTGGTGGCGTGTGCCTGTAATCCCAGCACATGGGAGGCTGAAAACAGGAGAATCACTACAAGTCTGATCTGTGTAGTGAGACCTTGTAGACCCTGTGGACCCTGCAAAACCACCCCCCCCAGAAAAAGAATATCATGATCAGCTTGTTTGTTTCTTCAAAAGAAGCACCCAGACTTTTGTTAACTCTGTAGATCATTGTGGAAATTATTAGTATCTTTTACAATAAAGACCTTTATTGCAGCACCCCGTTTTCTTTCTTTCTTTCTTTGGTGGAACCAGGGATTGAACTCAGGCCCTTGCGCTTGCCAGGCAAGCACTTATTCCACTGAGCTATCTCCCCTGCCCACACAATAAAGACTTTTAAACCATGGATAAGAGCTATTCTTCCAATAGGCCACTTTCAATTTTCAACAAGATCCTATAATTTTCAGTGTGTAGATTTTTCACCTGTTTTGTTAAATTTATTCCTATGTGCTTTTGCTATTTTAAATGGAATTATTTTGTTAAATTTATTGTTGGATTGTTCATTGCTATTGTATAAAAGTGCAACTAAGGCACATTATATAAAGACTCTACAAGTGGGATTTATCTCAGGAATGCAAGGTTAGGTCATTATATGAAATTTAATCAATGAAATATATTAATAAAAGAAAAGTACATGGTAAATGTACTTTTAATGTAAATGTACTTCATCTCAATAGATGTAGAAAAATATTTGTTACAAATCTAAGAGCCTTTATTGATGTAAACTCCACCAAGTAGGAATAGAAGAGGTCTTCCTCAACCTGTTAAAAAATGTTTGCGAAAAAACCCTACTAATAGCTACATCAAACTTAAGAGTTTGATAGGAATAGGAATAGAAGTAGGAATAGAAGAGGTCTTCCTCAACCTGTTAAAAAATGTTTGCGAAAAAACCCTACTAATAGCTACATCAAACTTAAGAGTGAAAGAAAGAGTAATTTGTTTCTAAGGTCAGCAAAAAGACAAAAATATCCAATCTTGCTGTTTCAACATTGTAATGGAGGTTCTTTCCAGGAAATTCAGGCAAGAAAAAGAGGAAAGACATGCAAACTGGAAAAGAAAATGTGAAACTAATAGCAGATGACATGAGCTCATATTTAGAAAGCTTTCAAGATTCATACTACCAAAGAAGAAAAAAATGACTGAGTTATAGCTCAGAAGTAACACTCCTGCCTAGCATGATGGGAGGGGGGCTGTTCAATCTCTAGCACCGCAAAAGCAAAACAAAACTATTAGAGCTAATAAACCAATTCAGAAAAGTTGTAAAATATAGAATCAATATATACAAATTAATGCATTTGTTTCCTTTTGTTCTTTTCCTGGTGCTGGAGATGGAAGAAGGGGCGCAGTGTATGGTAGCCAAGTATTTTACCCCTGAACTACAACCATGGCCCTTTAAAAATGTTTTTGAGACAGAGTCTTGCTAAGTTGTTAAATTGCTCAGGCTATGCTCAAACTTGTCATCCTCCTGCCTCAGCCTTCCAGAATGCGGGGATTATAGATGGGCACCACCCTGCCTGGCTAATTGACAGCTTCTAATTACTGACACAGTTTTTGTACCCCAAATAATAACTTGCCATTACTACTATTCTTAGACCCTGATAACTATTATATTTTCTATCACCATGAAATTAAACGTCTTACATACTTTTATGTCTTACTCCATTTCATGCTACTATAACAGAACACCTTAGACTGGGTACTGTACTCAAATTTTTATTTCCCCCGGTTCTGGAGCAAGGCACATCTCCATACCATGAGGGGAACGCCTCTGGCAGTGGCATTCTGGCTGAAGGTGAGAAGGTGAGAGTGGGGGAAGAGTGGAGAACAGGGAGAGAAAAGGGTGCTGAATTTATTCTTTTGTAAGCAATCCACTCCCATAATAGTGGTTAAATCCATTTGTGAGTGTAGCCCACCTAGCTTAATGACATCTTAAAGGTCCCTCCCTTTAATACTGTTACATTAGAAGGATTATTATTATTATTATTATTATTTTTTTTTTGGCTGGCTCAGGCTGCCTTAAGGGCGGGTCTGGTAAGGCATATGGAGCTGGGGATTGAACCGCAGTATCCTGCACCTGACCGTGTTTACTTGAGCAGGCGGTTAAACAACTGAGCTAACCAGCAGGCCCCCCCATACTGTTACATTAGAGGCAAGTTTCTAGCAAATGAATTCTTGGCAACATATTGAATTTGTGTCAGTCACATAAAGTGGAAGTGTAGTGTCCTTGTCCTTTTGTAACTGATTTATTTCATCTACCATCGTGTCTTCGGGTATAAAGTTCACCTATGTTACAGCATGCAGCAGAGCACCTTTCATGGGTGAGCATAGTATTCCATTGTATACATATACCAAATTTAATTTAATTTTTTTTTCATGCTTGATGACTGAACCCAGAACCTTTCACATGCTAGGTAAGCATTCTCAGTGGATGTTTGTGTTCCTTCTTGCTCTCACCAATGAGGAATACTGCTGCTATTCATGTAAGGATGTAAACAGTTCTCTGCGGCCCTGGCTTCACTTCTTTAGACTAGATAATCCTGAAGTGGGAATGCTGGTTCATACAGTAGTTCCATTTTTAATTTTTTTGAGGATCATGATTTGATATTTTACTATCAAGTAACTATGTATACTATACTATTATACTATATAGTATACTATTTGCCACTTAAAAGTACAGAATTCAATGAACTTCTTTTTTTTTTTTTTTTTTTTTTCGGAACCAGTGATTGAACTCAGGCCCTTATGCTTGCCAGGCAAGTGCTTATTCTATTGAGCCATCTCCTCAGCCCTTCAAGAACTTCTTAAAGAATATTCATACTGCTGTGCTACCGTCACCAACATCTTATCCTACAAGGATTCCATCATGCCACTAACTCTTAGCAGTCATATTCTCCTCACCATGAAGCAAAATGGATGGATTTCCTATTTTGTGGATTTTCTTATTGTCAGTATTATACATATAAGGCCTAATATGAATTATTTCTCATGATTATTTTCAAGGCTTATGCATGCTATAGCGCATTTACTTCATTGTTTTTATTGCCAAATAATATTCCATGCCTATCGTGTATGCATAGATCATATTTTGTGATAGACATTTGGATTCCTTCCACTTCTGCACATTGAGAGCAACGCTGCTATTAATATTTCTATACAATATGAGCATATGTTTTCAATTCTCCCAGAAGCAGAATTGCTGGGTTACATGGTAATTCTGCATTTCACTTTTTAAGGAAGTGCCAGATTGTTCTCTAAAGTGCCAATACTGTTTCACAGTTTCACCAGCAACATGTAACAGTTTGCATCTCTTTACTCTTAACCCACTCTTCCATTGTTCCCGTTTTTCATTATAACCATCCTAGGGTGTGTGAAGTGGCCTCATGATTTTGATTTGATTTCTATGAGAACTACTGATGTTGAGCATAGTTTTCATCTACCTGTTTCACATTTCTCCACATTCATCGGGGTACACATCTATTCAGACCTCATGGTAAAATAAAAAGTGAAGCATAATCTTGAAAATTCTGGGGAGTTGGAAAGTCCAATGCATTTTTAGGAATAGGTGATTAATATAGAGTCAGTAAACTGTCAGGTGTGGAAGCGCAAATTGGAAAAACTCTAAGCATGCAGATTGGAGACAATAATGGATTATGTAACAGTTTATTTTATGTTAATTTCTCCCCAGGAGAGAGCAAGCCTTAATAGTCAAGGGCTGTGTCTGTCTTACTCCAGACAGTTGCTCCAGTGCTTAGCACAGAAACAGGGTCTAGATAGAAACAGGGTCTCAGTAAGAATATTTTGAATAAATTAATGGTAAAATTAAATAAATTTCAATGACAATGTCTTAAAAAGATTTGAAATTACGGTATCATGAGAAGAAAGTTTTTTTAAGGAGACAGGTGTAAGATGAAATGCCACAGAAGTTGGTCAAGTATTTGGAAAGTACTACAAATACATGCATCAAAGGGAATAAAAATATGAGGAATTATTTCTAGGAGGCTAAACTAAAAATTAGCCTCCCAACCAAGACCTCAAGAAAAAAAGGAAATCCATGGATTTTGGTGAACATCTATAATCTCATCTACTAGGGAGGCTCATGCAGGAGAATTGCAAGTTGAAGTCCAGTCTAGGCTTAAAACTTTTAAAAACTAAATAAAATAAAAAAAATCTGGGATGTAGCTCAGTGGGAACCCCAGCTCACCCCAGATTCACTTCTCAGTACAGCAAAGCAAGCAAGCAAGCAAGCAAGCAAGCAAGCAAAAGACCTGAATGAAAAGTTGGGACAAACGGGGGCAGTGAGCTCATTCTCTGACCAGTTTAGCACACAGGTGAAGATATGGAAAGAGGGCAATGTAGACCTTAGAGCCCTGGTGGGTGTGGGGTTCTTTTTGCCTGGAGGAAGCAGGATTTTGAACTCTGGAGAACTCAGTAAAGCTTTAGGCCAGGCCAGAGGCTCTGCTTATAAATTGATGAACACGGGCCTAGTAGTGGCCCTGAGAAAGCCTACCACTGGACACATGCTGCCCTGAGGACATGGGGCTACACACTGGGTGTTTTGTAGCATTTGGACTGTGCGGGTGAATGAATGGGTAAACAACACAGTGAACTTTGGGGGGCTGAGAATACTTTTGCATTTGAGGTCATTGTCCCTGTTGTTCATGGACCTGGTACCAAGAATATTTCTCATTGTAGAATCATGGCTGAAGTTGGGTTTATAGATGCACTGCACATCCAGAAGTTTAGTTTTATATACCATATTGTAAACTTTAAATGAGCACATTAATAGGTGCTTTGGAGAGGACACAGATCATATTTATGCCCAAATCTTCGACTACCTACTTCTTAGCTATGGGACATTGAGGAAAGTTCTAAGCCATTTTTTGTTTTCATTTCCTCATGAACAAAATTACAGATGGTGATGTTAGGAGTGTAGCTTCATGTTAGAGCACATACTTAGCACTTATGGGGCCCTGGATTCAACTCCCTGCTCCAAAATTATGCATGTATGTATGTATGTATGTATGTATGTATTAGATGTCAGTGGCAACTTTGTCATAGGGTGCTTGGGAAAATTAAATGAAATAATGCTTAAAGAGTGCTTGCCACACTGTATACTTGGAGTTTTGCTGCCCTTATCAGGGAAACTATGATATGTTTATTAGTCGCTGACCCCAACCCACAACCACTAATGTTGCTGCCCTCCAAGACAAAGAGGAGAAATCCATTATGCCTTCCCTGAAATCCAACAGGCAAAAAATCAACCAAAAAGGAAAACTTTATAAACTGGATCTCATCAACCTTTAAACTTTAATCAACAAAAGCCCATGAAAACAGGATGAAAAGTCAGTGTATAGACTGGAAGACAGTATTGCTGCAATGTATGTCTGACAAGGGACCAGGATCTAGAGTATATAAAAGACTAATAAAACTCAAGAGGGAAAGCTAATAACTCCATCAAAAAACTGTGTTGAAGACCTGACTCCTCATTTCACTGAGAATATGCAAATAATCACTGGGAAATGAAAAAGCACATAATCACTGGGAAATGAAAAAGCACATAATCACTGGGAAATGAAAAAGCAAATAATCATTGGGAAATAAGCACATGAAAGATGGAGGCATCATCCTCCATTAGAAAAATGTCAATCTTCTAGCACATGACATACAGACATAAATTTACCAGAATGATTAAATGATACCAAATATTGGTGAAGATATGGAACAACTAGATAAATCATACACAGTGGAGTGTAAAACAATATAGCCACATTGGAAAATAAGCTGTTTCCAAAAGAAAGGAAAAATATATCTACCATATGACTTAGCAATTTCATGCTTGGACATTTGTCCAAGAAAATGAACACCTATGTTCATAAAGATGCTTGTACATAAATGTTTATAGCGATTTTATTCAAAAGAACTTAAAAGTGGAAACATCCAAGATGCCCTTAATAAGTGAATGATTAAACTGTGGCACATCAACTGTGGATTATGATTCAACAACAAAAGTGAAGATCTATCCATACACATATTAAAGTGATTCTCCAGGTTAATATGCTTAGTAAAAAAGAACACATGACAAAATTCTGTTTATATGACAATTTTTTAATATTTTAGGGAAGGATCTATAGGGTGTTCAGGGTCTCTCTACTAGATTGGACTCTTAGTAATCCACCTGTTTACAGCCTCCCAAGGGCCAGGATTACAAGCACATGCCACCATGCTCAGTCTCAATTGCCATCTCAGTGTGCCTGGGTCGGGGCCAGCACGGCAGGCCCCGGGGATCAAACCTCTGGCCCTTGTGCTTGCAGGCACTTTAATTCACTGGGCTATTTGGCAGGCCCTTAAAGTTGAGAAGGATTTTTTTGGGGGGTGGGGGTCTAGCTCAGGCTGCCTTCAGGGCAGGTCTGGTAAGGCATGTGGAGCTGGGGATCAAACCACAGTGTCCTGTGCCTGACTGTGTTTGCATGAGCAGGCGCTTAAACAACTGAACTAACAGGCAGGCCCCCACCATATGACAATTTTTGAATGACAAAGTTACAGAAATGGCAAGCAAATCAGTGGTTTTCAGGTTTAGGGATGGATTTGGGGCCCAGGAAGCAGGTCCATGGGCTTATAGAAGGGCACAGCACAAGTCCTTGTGATGGAACTGCTTGGAATCTTGATTGTGGCAAAAGAAAGGTGAACCTACAAATGATAAAATTACAGAGGAGGAAATATACATATGCACACTCTGGGAAAATATGACAGAGATCTATTGTTCAGGTCATTGCCATTTGAGGAGACTGGGTATAGAGTACCTAGGATCTGCATAGAGTATTTTATGTCTGATGTGAATCTGCAATCATCACAATAAAGATTTTAATAAAAAATATAAGTAGTGACATATCTCTATCTCTATCTCTATCTATCTATCTATATCTGTCATTACTAAAAAAAACAAATCTGAAAAAGACTAGGTATAATATGAGACAGCAGGCCATGGGATAGTTCAGTGGTCTAAGCACCTGCCTAGGCAAGCGCAAGGACCTAGATTTCATCCCTGGTACCACATGATGTGCTGGCCCCACTCTAGGCACACTGAGTTAGCCACCAAGACCAGGCATGGTGGCATATGCCTGTAGTCCCAATGCTGAGAGACTAAAACAGGAGGATCACTGTGAGTCCAAGTTATATAGTAAGACCCTGTACCAAATACATAAAATGAAAAGAAATTTAAAAAATGAGAGAGCTGTGCTGACCCCACCTCCAGGGTACACTGAGACGGCAATTGAAATGGCATGGTGGTGCACGCCTGTAATCCCAACTCTTGGGAGGCTGTAAACATGCGCATTACCATGAGTCCATTCTAGTAGTAAGATCCTGAACACCCTGTGTAGACCCTTCCCTAAAAATAAAAAAAAAGAGAGCAACTTTCTCTCATAGGCAGTTGGCACAAGTGCCTGGCCACCTCCAGTCGCTGGTGATTTCGACCCAGAGTGCTGTGGGGGAAGCCTGAGCTGAGGTCCCCTCTGGGTTTGGGGTCAGAACGCCAGCCTCATCATGGACCTCGGCCTCCCTGAGTTCCAAGGAAGGTGCATCTGTCTTCCTGCGAACCAGCACAAGGCTGTGTGCTTGTCACCTGTTCTCTGTGGACTACTGGTCTAACAGTGAGTGAGACACTGTGACATCTGGGGCAGGAGGGTGGCACTTTGAGGCTGCAGCACCCATTCAACACCCTACAAGTCCGGCCACGGTAGACCATGCTCCTCAGCCCAGTTGAGGTTTCCTTGCATAGTGATGGCAATCCTTTCAGGCTTTCAATTATACAACCTATATGTAATGTCACTAGGTTCACCACCACTGTCCTAGCAGGTTCCTGAAGAAGCTAGACCACGCTAATCCTAAGTGGCCAGCATTCACTGTTCACACATAGGAGCAGGTCCTGTGCTAAGCATGACTTGATTTACTTAGTGCCATGACTTGGTTTACTTAGTGTCGCTACTGTCCCTGTGCTTCCTTTCCAAACCAGGCTTCTTGGCTCCCAGGTCCATTGGCCCTGGCCTGCTGGGAGCTCAGTCTGCTCTGGGTCCTTGGCTGATGCTGAGTCTTCCTAGAGTGGCTGAGAGGTCCTTGAGGGGGGCTCTCATCAACCCCTTCCCCACCTTCCTCCCGCCTGTGCCCCAGGATAGCTGGGAGATTAGGAAGTTGCCAGGTGTGGTGCTGAAGGGATCCTGGGATGCCCACACCTACATCCATGGTCAGACAGCAAATCTCTTAGGAAAGAGTAACTGATACCTCTGGAGCCCTTATGGGTGCCAGACACTGTGCTCAGAGTGCCACCCTGATCCCCTCATTCTTGGTCCCCAGGGTCTTATGGAGTGGTAGGATTTCCAGCCCCGTTCCTGGTAATGAGGTCCAGAGTGGCAGAGGTGATGTTGTCCAAGTGCACAGAGATGGTCAGTGCTGTGTGTCCGACCTGGCTGACTCCCGTGGTCAAGGTTGGTGTCTTCCTATGGTCTAGACAGGGACCCAGTAATGTATGGTGGTTGAAGGTCAGGGCCCCATGGCCAAGGTCAAAGTCTTTTCAGAGTTAGACAGGGACCCAGTAATGTGTGGTGGGTGAAAGAAAGGCCACTCAATAAAATCCACCCTGGGTTAGTGCTAGAATGTCTTAGGGTATGTGTTATGAAATGAGGTCGCACATCTGTAGGTGGACGTCCTGGGAGTGACCACAGTTTGTGCTGAAAGAGTCCTCCCTTCCTAGATGGCATCAAGGAAACAATTGCTTGTGCTTTTTGAGTATCTGCTGTGCACTGAGCACTGGGACGCATGTCAAGGACAAAGGAGGTGGGTTTTCTGTTTTAATTTAGATTGGATTGTGTGATACAATACACATAAATGTACTGCGTCTTTGTTTGCAGAGGCCATGAGCACTTATGTAGAATATTCCAAGACTGATAAAGAAAGAAAAAAACCTTCCTAGAACTGATAAGTGCTTAGCCACAGGATATATGGTCAATAACTGGAAATCAATTTGCTTTTCTACATTCTAACAACGGATATTTGCAATGCAAAATTAAAAGCAAATACCATTTGCAGTGGTAGCATCAATGAAATTGTTAAGTACATATATTAAAAAATATGTGAAGGATCTACATACATCAAACTGCAAACTATCATTTCTTGCTGTTGAAAGAAATCAAAGGAGATCTAAACAAATGGAAAGATAGCCTGTGTTTGTGAACTTACAGAAGTTTTGTTAAAATGTCTCTTCCTCCTAACTTGACTCGTAGGGTCAGTGCAGTCCATGAGAAACTCCTTCAAACTACTTGTAGAAATGGAAAAACTGATTCTAAAATATATATATCAAAGGCAAAAGATGTGAAATAGCCAATCAAGTACCGAAGAACAAAGCCAGAGCACTCAGACTACTACTGTGATTTTAAAGCTTACTATTAACTGACAGACACCAAGATGCTGCATTTCTGGTGAAAGAATAGACAAAATATCAATGGAATAGAGCAGAGTGGTCAGAAATAAGCCAAACAGTAAACATTCTTACCTGGGACAAAGGATAGTGTTTTCAACAAATGATATTGGAACTATTGAATTCCGTACAAATAATAGAAACTAGACACAGATTTTATATAGTTCACAAACTGAACTCTAGGTAGATCATAATAGATTAGAAACCTGTTAAGTACTCAGCATGTGGCGAGTGCTCCAGCAGTTGTCACCATGGGTATTTGGAAGTGTTCTGAGGCTTTTTGAGTTAAATGGCTATGACCTTGTGGTGCTTGAGGAAAGCCATGTAGTCCATGTAAGAGGCCTGTTGTTCCTCCAGTGTAGCTGGGAGAATACCTGCCTCCCAGGCACATCGGATGTTTATGAGAAAGGCTGTAGACTTAGTCACCCTATGGCTTTTGCATTCTTGTTTCAGCTTTATTTTTATCTGAAACAGCAGCCTCAGATCATTGTGATGTATTTCTCAAGTTGGAAGATTTTTAATGTAAGAGTCAAGATGAGCCTGCCACTGGGGTTACAGATGTAGCTTAGACATTGACCACTTGTGTGCCATGCAGGAGGCCCTGGGTTCAATCTCCAATACTGTGTGTGGCTGGTGGTAATACAGAAAAGTATGTGCTTAAACTGGGAATGTAACTTAGTACTAAAATGCTTGCCCAGCGTGCACCAGATCCTGGGGCATCCCCCACACTGAAAAAAAAATCACCCCTTGTGTTCTGGTTGCAGACTCTAAATTTTCCAAATCTTTGGGGTAGTGAAAGAGAGAGTAAGTTCTTGGAGCACTCAGGGTTGATCTCTGTCTCTGCATTCTATTGGCTATGTGACTTTATGCGAGTCAAAGTGCTCTCTAAGCCTTAGGCCCCTTTTGCAGAATGAGGAGTGTAAAAGAGTGGTTCTTGCTTCCTCACCTAGATGGGAAGCACAGCCTGGCTTTATGGGTGCTTGGTCATTACTGGGTAAATTACCTCTGGGCAACCATCAGAACAAATAAGGAGGGCGGGAAGAAAGTGAGGTACTCGGTTCATTGTGGTGTAGCTGCAGGGGGGTTCTGGGTAGTCAGAGGGAAGTGTGCAAGCAGCATGTGATGCTGCAGAAGGAATGGCGTGAGGTTGGCTGAGCTTCAGGGGTAGGGCATGCTCTCAGATCGAAATGGTTGCATGGTGAAGAGATTTGTGGTCTTTCCACTGGCTGCCCTGCTTTCCACCCTCAGCCTGTGGAAAAGCCAGTCATAGACCGTAGCTCTTCTTTTCGAAAACTAGCACTTTTCAAGGGGTTGTGCTTTAAATTTAATGTTATACTGTGTACTGTTTTTTCTTTGAGATGGGAAAAAAATTCCGCAGCCCCCTCTGCTGGCTGTATTGGAGAAGAACAGGTGAGGAAATTACCAGACTAAAACCAGGTTGCTAGGGGGATAGGGGATCCGGCCGAGCACTGCGTATGCTTACATGTCCTCGCACAGAGTGCACCCAAAGACACCCATATGCGTGTGCTAACATGACACGCACATGCATTAGTGCAAATGGTTGAGAGTGCGGGTTCTGGCCTCACACAGACTGGCTGTGCACATCCATTTAGAGCCGTGGAATATTGGGCAGGTTTCTGAATCATGTATTTTGTTATTTTAAATTAACGGGTTTTTGTATATAAAAATGTGTCCATATATGCACATACATATATATTTATATCATAATGTTTGAAAATGGCCTATTCCAGCCACAGGAAGCACTTGGGAAGCAGAAGCTGTCATGTTGCTGCTGTCAAACTCATTCCGTGTAAATGGAGAGTTAGCAAATATTTCTGTGGTGTTCGGGCACCAATCTAGAAGCTTTCTATTGATTTTCTCGTTTCATTCTCACAGCAACCTTATAAAGTAGGAATTCCTATTATCATTTTGCAGAGAAAAAAATAGTCTAAGAGAAGATAAGTAACTAGATCATGGTTGCACAAACAAGCAATGAAAGATTCAAAGACAGATTGACAGATTGCTTGGGGTTGGGGGAGAGAGACAGAGACAGAGACAGAGACAGAGACAGAGACAGAGACAGAGAGAGAGAGAGAGAAGCCAAACATGCATACATACACAAATATACCGAGATCATACAGAGATCTTCACATATGTTTCAGTTCACTAAGTGTATTCACTAACATTTGTTAAGCACACATTATTTTATGTGACTGGGCCTTTTCTAGGTACTAGGAATGAAGTGTTACTGAAAACACAAAATTCCCTGGCATTGTGGATCTGGTTTCTAGTGGGGGAGCAAGATGATAAGATTATTAATTGGTTATATAGTGAGACATCCAGGAGAAACTATAAACAGAGAAAAAAGCAGTGAAATGCTAGATGAAGGGTTGACATTTTAGCTACAAGTGGCCAGGGAAGGTCCAATTAAGAGGATACTGTTTTCAATAGAGAACAGCTGAGGCAAGAGAGTGAGCTATGTAGGTGCTTGTGGCAAGATAGCCCTAAGCTGAGGGAGCAGCAAGCTCAGGTGCCCTGGCGTGGGACAGTGCCTGGCTCACATTAGCCACAGAGGCCAGGGAGCCTGGAGGGGCCCTTTCTAAAGGGAGACTAGAGGGTGAGTGGTGATGGCACAGGCCATGTAGATTTTTCTATTACAATAAAGACTTTGGCTTTTGCTCTAAGACAGAAGGATGTCAAGACGTTGAGCAGAAAAATGACCTAATATATGTTTTAACAGAATCAACTCTGGATGCTTTTTGAAGATAGGAACAAATTAAGGATAAAAGCTGACAGACTACTTAGGACAGTGTTGCTACAGTCTAGGCAAGGCATGATAATGGGTCTGAGTTAGCATAGCAAAAATAAAGATAGGTTGAAAGGAAAAAAAGCTAAAATCATAATTTTAAAAATTATACTTTTAAGAAAATTGCAGCTTCAAGGCACACAAGTTACAAAGCTTTTATTCTCCTTCAGCCGACCTGCTCCAAAGAAACAAAACAAAACGAAAAACCAAAACAAGCACAACACTCGTAAGAGTCTTGACATTGTAAGCCAGTGAATTGGACCAGCACTACTCCCCCACACTTTTCCTCCCCCAGATGCTTCTCCTCACAGAAGCACAAGTATTGAGTGGGCGACAGATGTCTGAGTCTCAAATACATGCACACAGTTTGGGTACTTACGTAGCCCACAGAGCAGGCAGCCTGACATGCATGAGGAAAGAAGGTCTTGGATGACCCATCTTGGAGATACTCCAAGACCACAGAAAACCCAGAACACTAACCATAATGCCTCTTACTCTGAGTGTCCAAACTTTGCTCTGAATGTGTACCAGCCTTCTTTGTACCTAATGGACCTTTCTATGTCTCCCTTGGCATATTCTGAAAATATATTTCTGTGATGCAAATTGGTGGAGCTGTATCCTCTGCTGTATCAGTTGACATTCCTGTGACCTCTTTGAAGGGCCTTTTTGGACCTTGTTTGACATCGTTCCATGCCAGATTGGGACAAGGTGTTAGGAAGGGACAAGGTGAGAGGTGGCAGGATTCTGGATATGTACTGAGAATGAATTAGCAGAATTTGCTGGCAAATTGAAACAGGGCTGTGAGCAAAAGACATGAGTCAAGACAATGCCAAGGTATTTGGCCTGAACACCTACAAGTGTGGAACTGCCACTAACCAATGGCAAGAAGCACAGAGGGACAGATGTGTGCTGGGAGATAGAGAATTTCATTGACAACATGTTAAGTGTGAGAGTGTGAGATGACAATTATATGTCCAGATGGAACTACATCAATCCTAAAAAAATATGAATTGTTGGAGAGTACACAAGATTACCAATGGGTATAAAACAGAGAGATAGGGCATAAATATAAACAGTTTCAAACAGTGCATATCATATGTAAAGAAATCAAAAGATGAGAAGAAATCAACAAAAGATATGAGGAAAACAGTAAAACAAGAAGTAAGGGATAGAGCCAGACAAATAGCTCAGCAAATTAAAGCACCTGCAAGCAGGGGCAGGGCCTGGGGGTTTGACTCCTGGGCTTGCCATACCAGCCGCACCCCCAAGGCGTGCTGAGAGGGCAATTGAGACTGGGCTTGGTGGCACATGGCTGTAGTCCTAGCACTTGGGAGGCTGTAAACAGGTGAATCACTATGAGTCCAATCTACTCAGTGAGACCCTGTACTAAATACAAAAAAAAAGAGAGAGAGAGAAGAAGAAGTAAGGGATAGTAGGGTATGGTGTCCCAGAAATAAATACTGCTGAGTCAAATAAAATGAGGTATAAAAATTGACTGTTGCATTTTTTTTCCGGTACCAGGGATTAAACTTAGGACCTCGTGCTTGCCAGGCAAACACTTATTCCACTGAGCTATCTCCCCAGCCCCTGACGGTTGTATTTGAAAGAAAACATGGAGCTCACTGGTGACCTTGAGAAGAGCTGTCGAGAATGGGTTGGATAGAAAAGCCTATAGAGATGGATTAAGGAAGGAACTAGAAACAGCAAAAGGAATTCCTGATGTTTGTATATGGAGAGCAAAAAAAGCAAAAGCTGAAGGGGAAGTGAGGAGAGAACTTTTGTGTGTATGTGGTACTGGGGATTAAGCCCAGGGCTTTTACATGCAGTTGCACCCCCAGCTCTTTTGTCTGTCTATTTTGGGATAGGTCTCCCTAAGTTGTCTGGTCTGGACTTGAGACTGCTACCTCCTGTCTCAGCCTTCTAAGTTCTGGGATCACAGGTGTGCGTTATCACATGCTGGGTTTTTTGTTTGTTTGTTTTTGGTTTTTGTGGTACTAGAGATCAAATACAGGACCTTGTGCATGCTAGGCAAGCACTTTAGCACTGAGCTATTTCGCGGTCCATGAAGATTCTTTTTAAATTGAGAGAAATTCTGGTGTGCTTGTATAATGACTGCAATGATCTAGAGTTGTTGGATCTCCTTGCAAAGGGATGATAGATGGTACATGCGACCAAAGAAAGAACTGCTAGAAGATATCCCTGGGTAGCTGAAAGGAATGAGGTCTCATTCATAGGCAGAGAGATCATGCTTAGCGAGGACTCTAAATTTTGCATCCCTAGTGAAAGGAGAGAGGTATATGTTGGTAAAAAATGCTGAAATATTGTTAGCACAACAAGAAACAAAGTCATCAGCTGAGTATGGCAGTAGCTATCCTAGGTCAAAAGAGAGAAAGAAGAAAGCATATAATATTCTTCAAGGAATGTCAGAATAAATGGACTAGGGGATTATGACCTGATTCAGGTGATGCTTAATACCCCACATAGGTTAAGATTGGTAGTTATGGATTTAAGGTGAAACCAGCTATAATCATTGCATGTTGTTGCCAAAGTTCCCTTCAAGTGTACAAGTGCAGGCACAAGGGCAATAGTGAACTGGATTTAACCAGGCATGCTGCTTGGAGAAGAACCACAGATATTCTGAGGACCAAAATAAATTAAACCAGGCACGAAAAGAAGACACCAAGCAGGTAGACACTGAAAAGGTGGGCAGATCAATGAAATGATGGCCTGGCACTATGAAGACCTACTAGATTTGCAGTATTAATGTCTAAGGTATAAAAGTAGGAGGTGAGGCTCAGAGAGGATACCTATGAAATTGACATATGGAAGATGTACATTTATTGTTCATAGCAGTGTCTAGGTGTAATTGATTAGAAATGGTTACAGATTATTTGCTGTGTTTCCTTTCCAAAGTATGTTTCCATGACCCTGGAACATGGGCTGGGCTTATGTTCTCTTTTGTCCAAGAGAAAGAGCAGGTGGTAATGTATGGTTTTGGAGCCTCAGTCTCAAGATCCCTGGCAGCTTCTGTTTTGCTTTCTTCATATGATGTTACTTCACATCAAACAAAATGTAACTGAGGGTGAAAGACAGATGCAGAGGGAAGCACAGCCCCTTGCTAGCCCATCAAGTGGGGCAGGAGTGAGTAGTGGAACATGCATAGAGGAGCTGCCTATCCAACTCACAGCACCATGAGAAGTAATATATTTGTTGTTTCAAGATGCCAAGTTCTGGATTGGTTGGTTGTAAAGCAACAGGCAGCTAACACGTGCATGTGTGACAGTGGGAGTAAGTGACTGAGGTGGCGTCAAGGATGCAATTGTTGGGGTTCAAGGAGCCACAGTATTGGGAAGATCATCTACATGCATATTGAATTTGTCAGGCAGTGAGGCAGTTGTGGTGTTGGAAGAAGTGATAAAATGTCAGAATTGAAAATTCTCAAGAAATGAATGAGCATGATTTGATGCAGCTTAATCTGATGAAATGAGATTTGAAGCTAGAGATTTTTGTGGAGCTGAGTACACAAAACTTATACAAAATTCATGTATTTTTGTGTGCATAAACCTCACATGTATAGTGTGAGGTTTATGCACACAAACATATGGCTAGGTGTGTAGATACACGCAAGTCTTTACTATAGACTTGCAAAGGGACCTCAAGTAGGCAAAGATTCACATGTGCATGTAAAAACATGATTATACACCTAAGTACACATCCATACACAGGTATGTACAAGTATTCATGAACTCAAGTCACAAATATACAGACAGGTGCTCACACATGCATATGTAAAAATATACAAACTTAGACATATACAAGCATTTATGAAAATACACACCCATAACCCCATAGAAACACAACGACAAACACAGGCCATCGATGCTGACCAACACAGACACATGCTCATAGCATGTTTATATACACTTGGCATACTAACATCCAGACACCTGTGATTATCCAAATGTGTACATGCTATAAGCACACGATACACCTATGTGCACCTGTGGAATATTCACATATGTACCCAATCACATAGAATACTAACCATAGCTTTATCTACACATTCAGCAAGACAGAAACATGCATTCATTCACACACAGGTATAGGCACCAAATCATTAGTGTTTTGACCATTTTTGTCTTGTGTGCATGAAAATCATGTACACAAACTCCTAGGTATAAAGAGGCCTGATAGCACCAAGTCACTTGAAAATGCTTGTGTTATATTTTGAAGTCACTTTAGATTTTGTTCTGTCTGTCTTTTTTAGGCTGATAGGTTGTGACTCTGTCACAGAGGCTCTGAGGCTCCTGGTTTTTTTTAGGATAGGTGACAGCTAGGCCTGCAATGAGAGCAGGCTGTGGTGGATTAACTTATGGGCAACTTATACCACTCAGCTGAACTGAATCAGCTGGTTCTGGATGTGGAAGGCCCACCTGAGGAGTGTTGTCAGCAGCACAAAAAGAGAACTGGAGGGGAAGAGAGTGTGCTGTTGATGCTGCTAGAGAAGCTTGTGATTCTGGCTTTCCTGCTATGAACTCAGCTGCTGGAGGAGCTCTGGTCCTTGTTGTCCTTGAGAATGGCTGCAGTTCTCTTTGGAGGCACTCTGGTCCTTACCTTGAGTGTCATTTCCTGGCTTCTGTGAAGATCTGTGAGTGCTTCTCCCTGTTGGAACATATGTTCTATCTTCCACCGCCAACCTTTGGGCCTCCTTAGTGCAGACCTTTGATGTAGACTTGCACAAGACGTAGCCAAGGGTGCTAGGTCTTCAGCTGAACTCAGGTAGGACATTGCCATGGGATCCAGGGTGGAGTTTTTGGATCTCTAGTGCTGGACAGATCTCCTGCACTCTTACATTTGATTCTTTGGGTGAATATTACAAAATAACCCTATAAATTATGTGCCCTGCATTAAAACTTTTCCCTGAATACAACATAGACTTTGGAGCCTATAATAATACAGTGGGAAAGTGGGCAATGCAAATGAAGATGAACTTTGGGCTTTTAGTGCAGAAGCTTGCATAGCTTTTGGCTGAACAAAGACAGGAACCCGATAGAACCTAATTTGAGTTCTACTGATAGAATCTAGGGCAAGTTCCAGTTCTCCCCCTTATTAGCTCTGTTATCTGAAGTGAATCACTTTTCCTTTCTGAGTCTCAGTTTCCTTGTTTGGAAAATACTGGTGGTAACAGCACCTTCCTCCAAGTGTATTATTGTGAATGTTAGCTGAGTTAATAATCATGAAACACAGCAATGTGTGGCATGGATTAAGCTATTTGTGTTAGCCATCGTGGTAGTGTTTGAGTAGGAACTCCATCAGCCAGAGTCCTGAATGCCCTATCATTTGCTCCATCTGTTAGTTATAATGTAGTATTTAAATAGGAGGATGGACATTGGAACAGAAAGGCTGTTTTCTTTTTTAAACTTTGTATTAGTATATATTTGCGACAAATACTAAATACATTCATCATGGGGAATTGGTACATACACATACTGTATCTTGTCTTTATCTCTCTTTTTTTTGGCAGAACTGGGGATTGAACTCAGGCCCTTGAGCTTGCCAGGGAAGCACTTATTCTACTGAGCCATCTCCCCGACCTCTCTTTATCTCACTTCTTCGTTCCTTGCACCCTGTCTTCCCCCATCCTCAAGACACCATTCACATCTCCACAAAGTCCATCTCCCCATTTCCTATATTTTTATCTTTTTATTTTGCTTTGGAGGATATTTCTATTTTCATTTTCTCACATAAGAGAAACCATCTGATATTTAGTCAGTGTCTGATTTATTACACTTGGTGTTATGGACTCAGGGTACATCCATTTTCCTGTAAGGGATTCAAATGTATCCTACATTTGTCTGAGACCTCCATTGTACTAACATTTTCTTTATTCATTCAGCTGTTGATGGGCACACAGGCTGTTTCCAAGATTTAGTCATTATGATTTGTGCTGCTATAACCATGGGTATGCATGAATCACTATACTATGATGTCTTTAACTCTTTTAGGAGTATAGATGAACTATAACTGTATCAAACACATTTTGTATTTTTGGTTTTATGATGAATCTTCATACTGATTTCCATAGTATTTGTATTAGTTTACATTCCTACCAGCAGTGTAGAAATATTTTATCCCTCAATCTTGACAATATCTGTTGTATTTTGAGTTCTTGATGATATCCATTCTTATGCTCTAATAGAGATGTTTAGCATTTTTCCATATATACCTATTGGCCATTTGTGCTTCTTTTCAGGAGTATTTATTAGGCTAGCCAGATAGCTCAGTGGACTGAAACACCTGCTAAGGCAGAGCACAATGGCTGGGGTTCAATCCCCAGCATGCCACCCCCACCCCCGGGTACACTGAGGCTGCGACTGAGACTGGGCATAATGGCTCATGCCTGTAATCCCAGTGCTTGGGAGGCTAAAAACAATAACTATGAGTTTGATCTACATAGTGAGACCCTGTAGACTCTGTACTAAATACATAGAAAAAGAAGTATCTATTCATTTCAAATGCCCATGTTTTGGTTGGATCTTTTATTTGGGAAAGGTCTTTTTTTGAGTTCTTTATTCTAGAGATTGGTGTAGATATTTCTGCCTGGGAGCCAGTTGATAGATTAAATTGTAAGTTTCAGTTATGAGTGTTAAGTATTTTGTTCCAGAAATGAGAAAATAACTAAGACAGATTTTGGTACAGGGAACGAGGTTGTCATTGTAAATGTACCTGGCCATATGATTTAGAAGCATTTGGAAATGGCTAGTGAGAGAAATTTGGAAAGGTTTGGAGATGCTAGCTAGAGGAGCCATCGGATGCTGTAAGCAAAGAGAGAAAAGATTTGATGAAAATTCTTGCAGAAGCTTAAAGCATGAGAATTCCCATAGACATGCACATAGTAAAGGCCAGTTTTGAGAAGTTTTAGTTGGGAACAAGGGTAACATTGGCATATGATGTAGATGCCATGTGTGCTATAATTGGTAGAAACTTTGCCTACATTTTGTTCATATCCTGAGACTTTGTGGAAAACTGAGATTGAGAGTGAAAGACTAAACTTGACAGGAAAAATTTTAAGGAAGCTCAACATTTAACATGAGTACTTCTTACTGCTTTTAGTGAGGTCTATAGTGAGAATCGTGAGCAAATAATAGTTAGATGATTTTAATAATTTGTTGTTTCAACAGATAGGAAGAACCTACAAATTTAAGTCAAAGTAAAAGCGTGGTTGCTGAAAAATTAGTATTAAAAAGATGCTAAACACTTTGCATCGTTAAAATCAGAAATATATTTGTCTCAGTTACTCTTCTCTCATTGCTGGAACAAATACCTAACACTCAAAATGAAGGAAGGAAAGGTTTATTTAGCTCACAGTTACTGGAGGTTTCAGTTAATACTCAGACTGGCACAGGACAGCAGTGGTAGAGGGCAGCAGTTCATGGCATCAGAAGGTAGCGAAACAGCAAGAGCAAATGGGAGGAGTAGTGGTAACAATAGCTACAGAGAGCAAGTCTGTCTCCCTTAAGTTGCATTCAGGATATCCGCCCCAGTTTGGGTGTAGCACTCACACTCATAATCCCAGAAGTACTAAAACCCATAATTCCAGTCTTGATCATTAATTAATTTCAAACTCTAGAAATCCGGCCCATGACTATATGAGGCTTTGGGAGGACAACTAGATACAAACCATAACAATGTTTTTGAGTACATCTCAGGGACCAGTAAGAACCCACCCTTAGCAGTCTCTAAGGCACAAAACTATAATGATTTTTTCTGAGAGGGAAGCTAGGGTGTCCTGCTAGAGAAGGTCCACCTGGGAAAATGATTCCCCAGGATTTGGATCACAGTGCCCAGGCATTAAGGGCACCCAGTCTGCTGCAGCCATGACACAATAGGAACTGGCTAATGCTCAAGGTGGCAGCAGACTTCACAATTTTCATGTGGTTCTGGATTTAGAGGGATGCAGAATGTCAGAGTTGTGGGTCAGAGAGGTTTCCACTCAGAATTCAAAGGAAGCCCTGGGAGATTAGGCAGTGTACCCCTGAGAAGGCACTGTATGAAGCTGTAAATGTGAAACTGAAAGAGCAGTGAAGACTCCACACAGTTGGAAAAACCAGGAATGTGTCAAATGCACTGAGGAAGGCCAGAGCAGTGAGCAGAGTACCCCAAGAAAGAGGCCATGAAGGCTGCCCAACAGCAATGCTATATGGGCAGAGTTGTCCAAGCCCCTCAGAGATCACAGCTCACTACTCCATGCCCTCTGTGCTGGACACGGTGGTGTAGTATTTAATGTTTGCCCTGCTGCATTTCATTCTTGCATTGGTCCAATTTCTATCCCTTTATTTCTCCACTTTAGCATGGGAATATGTACCTTGTGCTAGTGTATGTCAGCAGTATTTAACTTTCTTTTGAGTTTTTACCCTGGCTCATAGCAGAGAGTTTGTTTTAGGTCTTATAGAAGACTTCGGACTTAGAGTTTTTGGCAGTGTTGGAACTCTTAAAGATTTGGTCACTCTTACAGATGAGCTAAATTAATTTTACTGAATAGATGCACAGGAATCATTTAGGGTCAAGGGTGTGATGTTATGGTTTACTTCAGAAAGATTCCCCAAAGCTTCATGTGTTTAGAGGGCGATTGGATCATGAGGGCATGACATTGATCAATGGATTCATCCACAAATGAGTTCAGTAGTTGAGTATCCTGTTGGGAGGTGGGGCCTGATTAACAGTGCATCACTGAGGGTGAGATCCAGAATGATACATATGTCTCTCTCTGAATCATCCCTTCTCATTCTGCTTTCTGGCTGCCAGGAAATGAGTAGCTTTCATGCTCTGCCCAAGCCCTTCCACCTTATTGTTTCTGCCTTGGAGTCCCCCAGTCATTGACTGAAATACGAACCCAAATAAACCTCTGTTTTAAGTTTTAGGTATTGAAGGTGGTGTCCCAGTGATGAGAAAGTAACTGACTCAAAGAATTTGAGTATTGGTCTTAGATCTTCCCCGAAGTTGTGGGAGAATTCCGCAGTGAACCCATCAGGCCATGGTCTTTTCTCAGTTGGTAGGGTTTTTATCAATGCCTCTGTTTTGTTGCCCATCATTATTCTGTTCAGGGTTTTTATACCCCCTTGGTTCAATTTTGCTGTCTAAGAATTTCTAGGTTCTTCTCCATTCTCCAATTTATTT
>NW_004524686.1:5727245-5735777 GCF_000260255.1 Octodon degus | reverse complement strand
GTTAGAGTTGAACCCTTTGTGTCTCTGGGAAGATGTTCTGCTGCTGAATCAGCTGGGTGGGTCTTGCCTCTAGCCTTTTTGCAGGGAGTTCTGCTGAAGGGTTCCGTGCTGGGTCTGCAGCCTGGGTCATCTCATTCACTCACCAGACCTGCACTCTGGGTCTGTTCAGGATCCCGCGGCCCTGGTTATCTCACTCACTCGCCGGGTCTATGCTCTGGATCTGTTCAGGATCCCATGGCCTGGGTCGTCTCACTCACTGGCCGGGCCTGTGCACTGGGTCTATTTAGGATCCGGAGGACCCCAGGTCGTCTCATTCACTCGCCGGGCCTGCACTCTGGGTCTGTTCAGGATCCCGCGGCCCTGGGTCGTCTCACTCACTCGCCAGACCTGCGCTCTGGGTCTGTTCTCCAATTTATTTTTATATATGGTTTTGAAATAATTCCTTATACTTTTCTGGATTTCAGTTTTTTTATGCTCCTCTGGATTTCTTATTCTCCTCTATTGTGATTTAAACTTTTTCATTTCTAATTGCATTGATATGGGTATTTTCTTTCCTTCTTTTGTAAGTCTGGCTAAGGATGTACTAATCTTATTTGTCTTTTCAAAGATTCAACTCTTTGGTTTACTGATTCATTGATCTTTTATATTATTTTTCTTTAGTCTCAATTTCATTAATATCTGCTTTCATCTTTATAATTTTCCTTCCACTAGTTTTGGATTTTTCTAGGACATGACATGTCTCATTAAGTTACTTATTTTGGGATCACTTTGTTCTTTTAATGTGTGCATTAACAGTTATAAACTTCCATCTCAAAGCTGCTTTTAATAGCTCAGCAGATTAAAGCACCTGCAAGCAGGTGCAAAGGACAGGGGTTCCATCCTCCATGTCTGCTGTGCTGGCCCTGTCCCCAGGGCACACTGAGATGGTGATTGATATTGGGCCTGGTGGTGCATGCCTGTAATCCCAGATCTTGGAAGGCTGTAAATAGGAGAATCACTAGGAGTCTGATCTAGTAGTGAGACCCTGAACACCCTGTAGAACCTTCCCTAAAATTAAAAAAAAATCCTGCTTTTATTGCATGGCATACATTTTGGTGTATGGTGTTTCTATTGCTATTTGACTTTAGGAACTTTTAAATTTCTTTCAAGATTTCTGTGATGATACATTGAATATGCAATAATGTATTATTTAATCTCCATGTGTTTGCACAGTTTCTGTTTCCTTTGCTGCTGATTTCTAGTTTTATTCCACTATGATCTAAGAGTATGAAATAAGTTTGTAAAATTCTTTTTTATTTATTTAAACATTTTTTTTTTGCAGAACCAGGGATTGAACTCAGGCCCTTGGACTTGCCAGGGAAGGACTTATTCCACTGAGCCATATCCCTGGCCCCTATTTAAACATTCTTTATGGCCTTAGATATAGTCTATTTTGGAAAATGTTCGGTGTGCTGCTGAGAAAAATGTGTACTGGGTTGTTGGATGAAATAGTGTGTAGATACCTATGGAGTGCACTTGTTCAATGCTGTGGTTTAACTCTGATATTGCTTTGTTAAGATTTCATCTGATTGGCATATTGCTGAGAGTAGGGTATTGAAGTTCCCTGCTATGATTATACTGCTGTCGAGGAACAATAGACTTTGGTATTAAGAGAGATGGGAGATCTTAAGCAGAGCTCAGAAAAACTGAAATAAATGGGGATCTTTTAGGGAGGTGCAGGCCTATGTGCAATGCTTCACCTGTCACTGTTTTATTTATCAACCCAGGGATGAGGAGCCTTGAAACATAAACCCTTTCTGAGGGGTGTTTAAAGAAACATTGAAAAAACTGTACAAAAATACATGTCCTAAAGATACAGTTCAAAATATTTTCACAAATTGATGTATTTGGATAGCTGACATTTTCCATGCTTAAAATTCCAGAACTTGGCAAGCTGAGGCAGAAGGATTGCTATGAGTTCAGGGCCAGCAAGGGCTACATAGTGAGTTCAAGGCCAGCTTGAGCTACAGCACAAGATACTGTCCCAATCAATCAATCAGTCAATCAATCAATCAATAAATAAATAAATATACCCTCCCCAAACACAACCAAATGAAACAGATAAATCATTCAAATTAAATAACCTGGGTTGGAGGTACAGCTCAGAGCCTGGCTGGTAAGTACAAGGTTGTGAGTTCAATTCCTGGTAAAATAAATAAATAATCTAAACTCACCAGCACCCTAGAAATACCAAAATTGTTCCTTTATAGTCACTTCACCCTAAAGTTCACTACCTATAATCTAACAACATAGTTTGGTTTGCACATGTGTACAAATGAATTTATACATCTTGTCCTCTTTTATGTTTTCCTCCTCCTCCTCCTTTTCCTCCTCTATTTTTTTCCAAGACCAATGATTCAACCAGGGCTTTTGGTAAGTTTCACATTTTGAGACAGGATCTTCCTATGTTGCAGAGTTCCCCGGGTAAGGTTTAAACTTATAGTTCTCATGACTCAGCTTTCTAGGACAAAATTATAAGCACACACCATCACACCTGGATCTATGTCTAGCTGTTTTTACTCAAAGGTGTATTGGTGTGGTTCCTCCCTATTGTTGTATATATCTATGGATATACATCTGTGCATTCTTCTTTTTTTGTTACTGTGTAATATTCTGGTATGATACATGTTTGGGTATATCGTATGTCACTGTGGTCTGAATACTTATTTTCCTTTCTTTTTTGCATGTTGAAATGTAATTCTCAATATGATAACATTAAAAAGTGAGGCCACTTGGAGGTGGTTAGGTCCTCATCAGTGGGGTTTGTGTTCTTATAAAAAGCTCCAGAGAACTTCCTTACCCTTAGCACCATATGATTATATGGCTAGATGATGCCATTTGTCAACTGGAGATGGTGACTGCCTTAGAAACTATATCTACTGAAGTCTTGATCTCAGAACTTTCCCACCCCCAGAATTATGAAAAAAAATTTCTTTTGTATATAAGCTATATGTGGATGGGAGAGCTGGCTCAGTAGAATAAGTGCTTGCCTGGCAAGTGCAAGGTTCTGAGTTCAATCCCTGGTACCACACACAAAAAGAGCTATACGCGTCATCATTAGTGTGGAGTGTCAACTTGATTGGCTTCAGGATCTGCCCAGGTGATTGGTGGCACACATTTCTGGGTATGTCCTGATAGGTCAGGGAGGTATGTCCTTGTGAACTACATCTGGTCCTGCTCTTCCCTGTTCTGCTTCCTGGTTGCCATGAACTAAACAGCTTTTCTCCGCCACATGCTTTTATTGTGATGTTTCTGTCTTGGAGGCAGCTAAACATGAACTGAATTTCGCTGAAATTGTGAGCCAAGCTAAGTCTTTCTGTCCTTTAAATTAGATGTGGTACATGTTAGGAATCATGTCCAGCAATGTGCAAGTTGACTACTACAACACAACTTACACTATTTTGCTATAGCAGCCCCTATGTATTAACACATTCAGTTTTTGATGCATGTATGCCAGTACTTTCAGATTGGGTTTCCTCCCTGTGTTTCTGTAGTTGATTCTTTACTTCAGATGCTATGAGTTCTGAGAAATCTTCTTTTATTTCAGAAAAGAATTCTGCTCTGAGTTCCTTTATAACTTTCTGCTGTTGCTTATTTACTATCGATGTTATTAATTTGTACATTTGAGCTGAGCTAGTAGAAAGGAATTCCACTCTGAGATCCTCCATGACTTTCTGCTGTTGCTTATTTGCTATCAACGCTATTAATTCATACATTTGAGCCGAGCTAGTGTTCTCTGCACTTGTTCTAGGTGGGAATTGGGTTTCCTCCATATGTTTCTGCATTTAATTCTTTACTGCAGGTGTTATTAATTCACGGATTTTTTTTATTTCCAATCTGAGTTCCTGTATACCTTTCTGCAGCTGTTTCTTTATTTCAGAAGCCACTGATTCATTGCTTTCAGCTGTGTGATTCCCAATTTGTTCTGTGTTAGTGTCCTCTGCACTTGTTATGGGTGGACTTGGGTTCTGAGATTGTATTTTGTTCCTTCTCGTCATTTTGTGTAGCACTGTCTTCTGACCTTTGTTGTAGATCTTTGTTGCAGTTATAACCTTAGCACCTACTGAAGTTCAGGTGCAGATCTACAAAGTTTGGATTTATCCAGTTGTGCCTGGCTTGGGTCTGGCTGCTATGCTCAGCTCTTTCCTGTTGCTGCTCTTGGGGGTGAACCTGTTGTGCCCCTCTGGCAAAATGTTCTGCTCCTGGACTAGCTGGGTGGTTGTGTCCCCTACACTCTCTTCAGGGATTGCAGCTGCAGGTTTTCACCCAGGCCTGTATGCCAGGCCTGAGCTGATTCTGGAAGGGACAAGATGTAGTAGAGGGGAGAGGCAGCTCTCCCACACACTCACTGGGCCTGGGCTAGGACTGGATCTGGGGGTTCCCAGAACGTGGCAGAAATTCTTACTTGGCAGGCGGGGTGGGGGGTGAGTACTACGGAATCATGGGGCCATCCCAAAGCGGTGGAAGAGGGTTTCACCCATGCTGTGCCTGGGCTGGAACCAGTAGGTCCCACAGGCGCAGGGTAGCCAGAAGCTCTCCCATACACTCACTGGGCCTGAGCTAGGACTCAGTACTTTCTAAAATAAAAATGGGATCTTACTATGTTGTGCAGGGTGGCTTGGGACTCCAAGTGTCAAATGATCTTCTCACTACCTCAGCCTCCAAAGTAGCTGGGACTACCGTTACCCTCCACCAAGTGTGGCTTAGTGTGTTCATTTTTATTCACAAAATTTCATTCCTTTAAGGGGGCCAACTTCAGTTGTATAAGTTATAGGCTCCATAAAACCAATTTATTCCTCTGCCTAAGATGCAGGCATTTTTGAATTTGGTCAAAGCCTGTTGCATGACCCAACTCCAGAGGACATTATTTTCATGTGTCATACGTGATCAGCCTCCCTAGGGAACAATAGGGTGGATCTGGTGCCCTCTGGATTTGTGCAGTGGTGGCTCCATGCCACTGTTTCTCAGCCACTCTCAAGGCTGGGAGGTGGTTAATTTCACTCGAGTCTGAATGACCTTTTCTCAAAAATCTGTTTTCCTTTATGTCATTTTTCACTTTGAAGCATAGACACAGAATTGCAGGAGCCATGGGTCAATCTAAACAGTGCCAATAGCCCACTAAGTAATTCTATGGGAATAAAAAGAAAACCCAAATAATTACACCAGGTATTTGATCTTCCAGAAACCAAATCAAGAGCTGCTTTAAGAAAATACTTTCAGAGGTTGTTTGAACATCTGATAGACCCTGCAAAAGTCTGTGCGCCGGACTTTGGAAAGTCAACAAAGAGAAGCTAGGACAGTTTTGAGTTTGGGAAAGGGAATCGTTGAAGTACAAGTCTGTAGCTTCTGGCTCTGCCCCAGCTTCCAGGGTGTGTGTATGTAGTATAGCAGCAGGGCGTGCATCCTCTGCAGGTCAGCTCATCTGCTTCTAGTCTCTGCCTAGCCCCTCCTCAGCTGGAAAAGTAGTGTAAGTTCCCCAGACCTTAGTTTTCTTTTCTAAAACAAAAAACAAAAGAGAAAACAAAAGTAAACAAAAACTCCTTCGTCCATCATGCATAGAGAGGATGGGCCTCAAAGAAACTCACAACCATGGGAGCCTGAGCAGCCTTCGTACCTGAGGCAATGAGCGGGTAGCCGTGGAAGTCCTCCTTTGTGAGCATTTTTCCTTGAGCTGTCATGGCTGCCTTCATGTCCTGGATAAGTCAAAATGTTTACCTTTTAGGGTCATTTTTACTTTGGTGAGGAGCCAGAAGTTGTGCAGTGCCAGACCCAGTAACTGAGGTGGTGAAGCTCACACCTTAATTTCTTGATGAGTTTGCCTTTTTGTTGGATGGCACGTGGCTGCAGTGTTCACTGTATTTTTGACCACACCTTGCAAAGACACTTATGAAAGATGAGTTATAGAACTCCTTCAGAAAATGGTAAGAATTATGCTATAAATATGTTTGAAGCAAAGAGGAATCCTTTGAAGGTTATTAATGATGTTATGTATTTATCATAATAAAATTTTTAAAAATTTAAATATTCAGTGTGTATTTTGATTCTGTCACATGTGTTTTGTTTGGGAAGTTTGGTGGGAATATAATTGAGACAGCCAATTTGGAAAACAGTAAGAAAGTCCCCCCCAAAATGAAAAAAATACAACTACTACATGAGCCTGCAGTCCCGCTATTCAGTATGTATCCAAAGGAAATGAGATCAGTCTGTTGAAGCGACATCTGTACTCCTATGATCTTTGCAGCAATATTCTTCACATCAGGTTAGTCAGAGAAACAGCCTAAGTGTCCATAAAGCTGATGCTATGGTACATATGGCAGATTACTATTCAGCCATAAAAAAAGATTCCAGTCACTTGCAACAACTGAGATGAAAGCAACCAGATGCAGAAGGACGAAAGCTTTATGATCTCATTATATGTGGATTTTAAGAATGATCTACTCAGAGGAGAGTTTGCAATTGTGGTTACTCAGGGCTAGAGACATGGGGAAATGTAATTCTTGTCCAAAAGCAGAAATTTCAGTTATGCAAGATGAGTAAGTTCTGTAAATTTTCACATAGTATGAGGATTATCAAAATCCCTATGTATTTTTTTTTTTTTTGGTGCAGAGTCTCACTACACAGCTCAGACTCATAGTGATCCTCCTGTTTTCAGCCTCCATAGTGCTGGGATTACAAGTGTGTACACCACACCCAGACTCCACCACCGGCTCAGTGTGCCCAGGGGTGGGGCTGGCATGGTGTGCAGTGCCAGGGATCGAACCCTGGCCCCTACGTTTACCTAAGCGAGTTCCTATGTATTTTGAAATGTTCTAAGAATACAATTCATATGTTCTCACTACCAAAAAACAAGCAAACAAACAACCTCTGAAGCATGGAGAACCAACTTGATAATAGTAATCTTTCCCCAATGTGTGTGTGTGTATACCAAACATCATACTCGCTATCTTAAATATACACAAGGTTGTTTTGTCAATGATATTGCATTAAAACTCAGAAAATCAATTTTCATATCTTAAGCACACTAGTTCCTCAATAAAAGTGAAAAAAGAAATAAAACATAGATTAGTGGTTACTTAGAACTGTGATGGTGGAAGGTAGGATAGAGGAGGTAAACTAAGACCTTTATTTTCTGTAATGAAAATGTCCTAAATTTGACTATGATGGTGGGAGCACTTATCTATGTATTAAAATATAACGATTGATTTTTCTTCTTTTGCTATTAGAAATTGAATCCAGGGCCTCTGTACCTAGCTACATCCTCAGTACTGTTTTTAAATGTATTTTGAGGCATGGTCTCTTTGATTTGCTAAGTTGCCCATGCTGGACTTGAACTTGCAGTCCTCCTTCCTGACCTTTGTGAGTATCTGGGATTACAGATGTCTATCTCCTCTTTTCCAGGTAGTAAGCCCTTTGGCTGTCACCAAAAAATGATCCAAATGTCGATTCCTGCAATTGAATATGTCAACTCTTAAGTGGGTTCTCTTGTTGATGCTGTTTGGAGGTTATTTGTATTTTAGGTATTAGTGAGTTTGTTATTGATTCCTAATGTACAAAGTTTTAGTGGACATCAAGAATTGATTTGTATCCACAGTTGGTATGAAGGCAGTATGTGGAAGGAGACACCATGCAGGAGTTAGAGCTCTGTGGACTTGAGTTCAAGCTTTATCCATTCCCAGTTGTGGGATCTTATGCTTCTCTGAAACTCATTTACCTTTCTGGGGAAAATGGACAGAGCTCCCTGTAGTAATGTCCAGTCTTTCATTTTCCTATGCAGGATAACGTGCTTCACACTGAGCTTTTTGGACTGTTATCCTTGCCTCTCTTTATGCTGAAGAACTTGTATCAGTCCTTCAAAGCCCTGTGTGAAAGATACTTTTCTGGAAAGTTTCCGCAACCTCATTTTTAGCTTACTTCTCCATCCTTTAAGGCCTCCCAGCTTTGGGCAGACCTCTATTTAACCCTTACTCATCTTGCTTTGGTACTCTGTTCATACGTCTGTCTCCTGGACTAGACTGTAAGCCCTGGGAGGACAGAACTCTGTTATATTCATCTTTATATCCTCAGAGCTGAACTCATAGCTGGCCCAGAGTGAGACTTCAATAGAACTGCACTCAGCATCACCATCAATCATTATCAAAATCACTTTGTCTCCTTCCTGACATCTGTGACATTTGCTGTGAAGACCCTACTGCACATTTTGGCATTAAGTCACATTTCTCCTGGTGTAATTATTCCCAAACTACTTTATTTATGTAATTATGGATTCCTCATAATGACTAAGTTCCATAGATACAAGACATTCTTGTATCTTTCTTTTATTGTGTGATATGCTCAGACCCATGAGAAGTTGTTTGTGAAATGGCACTGTGTTACAGTGATGCCATCATTTCCATGGCATTGTACTGACAGCAATGTGCCAGAAAAACAGGACACTCAGGTAGTGTCCCAAATTTTCTGATCAAGAAGATTATGGGGCCAAAGAGGAAAGTGATC
>NW_004524686.1:5719993-5726575 GCF_000260255.1 Octodon degus | reverse complement strand
AAAAAAAAACAGGACACTGAGCTTTCGTGGAAGTGATCCTTCCTTGGCTAGGTGATTCTCACCTCCATTCAGCTGGTTGCAGTGGATTCTTGAACTCCAGCAAAATTGAACTTGCTAGATATTTGGACTGTTGCCTAATGTTGCTTCCTTGTGGTGGGCACGAACATCCTGATATGTAAGCAATTGTTCTAAGAGCTTTGGTGATAGATGTAGCCAAGAAAATATTAGAGTATATAGTAAGCCGTTAAGCCAGTTCACAGCGCTATTGAAGAGTTTGAACATCTAGTGAGTGGGTAGTTTTATAGATTATTTAACCAAAGCATAGAAAGGCATTCCAAATCTTTATGCAGTTATCAAATTTACAGATATTTCAAAGATCAAATCTGTCATTCTCAGTTTCTGTGCTGTATATTGTTAGTATCCACCATGCCCTGTAGGAGCCTGTGCTGGCAGGAGTGAGGCTGCAGTAAGTTCAGCTCTCTTGGATCTCCATAGAAGGGGGCTGGAATGCCTTGTGGAACAATGTCCCGGGTTCCTGAGAGCAAAGAATGAAGGGCAGCCTAGTTGGATAACCACATTAAAGCACTACTAACATCTGTTCAGGCCAAAGACAACACTATCTCCAGGAATTAACCTTCTGAACCACTGAATCATTACCCTTAGCAGAGTGAAAGTTGGACAACAAGAGCCTATTTGTCAGTGGTTCCTCAGAGAGATGTGGTAAGCCATATTTTACTGCAAACAGAGTGAGAAGTCCTGGTGTGGCTTTATACATTTTAAACACAGAATTAATTTTTGTGGGAAACAAGAAGACAATGCATGTAAATAAACTTTTAATGATACCTTGCAACTTTGAGCATTTATTCCCCTCCAGAGCAAATGGACCATACAGCACTGCCCCAGGGAATGGCATTTCCTGAATTTGTACTTAAATGCTTTCCCTTTGTTTTAATAAAACAGTGGGGATCAATAAGGAGGGTAGGAACAATATGAATGTTCACATTCACACTCCATATTTGCCCTAATAAGGAAAAAAAAAGAGTCTTCTGGAAGGTAATATATTTCATTATAACTGGAATAATAACTTGTTACAGGAGCTTTGAGGAGCTGCATCAGATGGAGGAGGAGGCAGAGAGAATGTGAGGAGAAATCTAATAAAAGCTTTAGGACAAAAGTAAGCATAGAATGCCTGTCATCAAGACTTTAGAATAGACTCTGGAATTTGGGGTATGTTTCTTATAAGGAAGACTGGCTACAACTTCTGGTACGACAGCTTTTAAGCCTTGTGCTTCACCAGTTGAAAAAGCCATCTTTAGTGTTTTATATTCTAGTGGGTTCTTAGTTGCAGCAACCCAGCTTTAACAGACACAAATTTCCCTCAGAAGAGTAAGATTTAAACAGCTTTATGCTATGTCGGTGCCTGGAATGTGTGAATTTTATTTTCCCAAACCTGTATAGTACTTACTGTGCACAATTTTAAAAGAAAAAAAAGAAAAGTGTATAATGGTGGACATTTATAATCAATACAAATATTCCCTTTTTGCTGATATAAAGCATATAGATGATAGGACTGGCCAAAGAGCTCAGCAGATTAAAGCACCTGCAAGCAGGCAGGGGCTGGGGGCTCAATCCCCGGGCCTGCTGTGCTGGCCCCACCCATGGGGCATGCTGAGATGGTGATAGAGACTGGGCGTGGTGGCATGGGCCTGTAATCCCAGCTCTTAGGAGGCTGTAAACAGGTGGATCACTATGAGTCTGATCGAGTAATGAGGCCCTGAACACCCTGTAGACCCTTCCCTAAAGTACAAAAAAAGTATATAGATTATAAATGGTCGCTTAAACATATTTAAAGTATAAATAAGTATACATATGTAGTATACACATGTGAAAAAATATATACATAACTACATTGTGGTATATATAAGGTGGAAAGAGTTTACAAACTGAAATAAGGCAAGGTGAAATATCAGTGTTGGGGCTTACTCCTTTCCCTTTCCTAAAAGTCCCTGTAGGTGGTTCTAGGGATAGATATCTTTATGAGCTGACTACCTAGCACTTATACAGTGCACTTTATTGTCTAGTATTCATACTGTGTGCTTGATTGAATGGAATGGTATTTTGTGTCAGTATGAAGGGGCATGACACCGTCCTGGGTCTGGACAAAGCAGACGCACTGGGAAATGCCACCTTTGGGGTTTCTTTTTTTTCCATAATTTTATTGAGAAACAAATAGCAATGAGACAGTTTCAAACCAAATTGGTAGAACAGTTTCAATAATTAACACATTGCATATATTCTTCCTAGTGGTTAATTGCTGTACAAGACGTGGACGTGATATCCTATTTACAAACACTATTAGAACAAATCCCTCTATTCATTAAGAGAATGTAACTACATATCTATCCTAACCACTTTGTTTATTTTTTACTTTTTTGGTAGGACATTTTCAATAATTAACACATTGCATACATTCACCTTTGGGGTTTCTAAGTGGACCCCTTTTATAAGTTTGGAAGCAGAGTTATAGTTGTACCCACTCAACCAGGTCTGAGTAGCCACACATTGTAATGGCAGATAACAGAACTATGCTGTGTGGGAGACAGGTAAAAAACATATTTATGTACATATGCAGGATAATTTGAATACTTGTACTGCTGATTGATACTGGTCTTTTGAAAGGAACAGTGCTTAAATTTTTTTCTTTTCATTTTTTCTTTTAATATCTTATAACTCTTTTGTTGTTGTTTTGTTTCTTAAACCAATTTTTCACGTTTATATCTGATAACCTAAACAACTAATTTGAAGATAACATCATGAAATACAGCAACAATTATTGAATTCCTATTTGTTTAATGAAAATTTGTATTGCTTCTAATGCTTTTTTATTACTATTTTGTATTCTTTTAAAAAAGAATGTAGTGAATATATTTTAGTGTGTGAATGAAATCAAACTTTGGATGCAGGATGGTCTACTAACATGGTCCATAAATTTGAGGAGGGTCCCCAAGATCCTTCCAGAGTGACTCTGATGCTCAAACTATTTTAGAAGAGTACTGATGTATTACTTGTCTTTTGCCCTGTTGACATTTGTGCTGAAGGTGTAGAAGTAATAGTGGCTTGTGAGCTTGAAACAAGGCAGTGGCACCAACTCATGGCATTATTCACTGCCAAGCACTGACAGAGTAAAGAAGTCCAGTTTCTTATAATATTGCCTTAATGAGGCAGTAAAAATCTTTTAATTCCATTAAGTCCCAGCCCTTGAGTAATTGCGCATAAATCACATCTGCTGCACACTGAACTGCAGTAGTTGTCTTGAGAAGCACTTGTACAGTTGTGTGCATTTCATGACATGTGAGACACAGTTTTGTGGACTATCTTTTTCTTCTCTTTTTTATGATTTTTCTTTTCTTTTTTATCTTTCTTTTTTGCAATGGTGTAATTTGAACTTGGATGAGTAACCACTGAGCACAGCTATGTCCCAAGCCCGCACCCCCTTTATTTTTTTAATTTTGAGACAAGGTCTTCATAAATTGCCCATGCTGACCTTGAACTTGCTATCCTCCTGTTTTAGCCTCCCTACTAGCTGGGATTACAGGTGTACGCTACCACACCTGGCTGCCCTGTTTCACTTAAAAGTATGACATAGAGAGAAATTCGATAGTTCAAACTTGGGTTTTTGACATTTTCTCAAAATTGAGCAAAATGAGCCTGCACTTCAAGGAAAATAGCTGACAAGTATTTGTTGCCAATGATGGACGTTGAGATTCTAAGTCAGATTAGAATTTTGGAAAACTTGTATTGGCCACTTTGAATTTGAGTACAGTTGTTGAGTACAAAAAAATCTTTACTCTGGCAGGATGGAAAACACAGAACAGACAGATACCTAGAAATGTAAACTTGGAGACTTTTCTGATGAGAGTGGTGATGCTAGTAGGAAACATGATTTTTTAAAATTTTTGTGTAATGAAAAATGTAAAGTTTTAGGAGATTTTTTACAACTCAGAAGTCAATTTTTGATTTCTGGCTGTTATGGTTGATATATTGTATCCACTTGAGAAGTCTAGAAGTTTAACTAACTAGCTTAGCAGATCTACATCCTGGAGTGTGAAGGACATAGCTTATTCCTCTAGGATACTATCCATTGTGTCAACTTGAGAAGTTTAGAAGTTTAACTAAGTGATTCAGTAGGGGGGCCAGAGTCTTCACTCTGTAAACATCTTGAGCCTGTGCAAGAAGGGGGCACCAAGATGGTGTGAGTGCCAAACCTGCCCTGGTTGGGTGGTAATCCTGCTTATGATACAAGGAAGGAAAAGATACCTGCTCTTACCCCTTTTGTTCTTGTCACCTTTGCTATCTTTTGCTGCCTTGAACCGTTGTCCCTGTGTCATTCCAGCCTGCCTTGGAACCAGCTGCTTTTTGACTGAAACGTGAACAAACTGTGAGCTATATAAACCTTTTAATCTTTAATTTGGGTGGAAGGTATTTTGTCTCAGCAGTGAGAGAAAAGTAACCAAGACAGTGGCACATGGCAAAGGGGCAACAGTTTATGACAGTACATAACAATCTTCACTGGAGTCAGGTTTTAGCATCGTAAAAAGAAACCCCTGTACACTTCAATAGCTTCTCCTCATCTTTTCATCTCTCTTCCCCCAATCCATAGTCCCTGGTAACCAGTATCTGTTGTGTGTGTCTGTAGATTTCCATTTTCATATGAATGGAATTGGATCATTTTATACTTATTGCACACACATGATTTTCAAAGGATACTCATGTTGAAGCATGTTTCTATATTTCCTTTGTTTTTATGAGGGACCTATGTTTAGTCATCTAGTTTTAGTTATTCAACTGGTGGTGGATAACAGGTGTCCCTCTGTATCTGCATGTTCTTCTTTGGAGGAGTTTACCTTCAAATTACATACTGTGCAGTTAGGTGCATGTGGAACATGTACAGACTTTTTCTTGTGATTATTCATTAAGTAACATAGTATAACAGTTTACATAGCATTTACTTTATTTTAGGTGTTATGAGTGATCTAGAGGTGATTTAAAATATACAGAAGGTAAACAAACAATGGGTCACAGAAGAAGTTAAAGAAAAAAAATAAACAATATGCACAATTAAGTGAAAATGCAGCTACAACATACTGGAACTCATGGGACACAATAAGAAGTCATAAGAGGGAAATTTGTAATGGTGAACTATAACTTTCACATCAGGAAAATAGAATGAGTACAAATAAACAACCTAATGTTGGACCTCAAGCTCCTAGAAAAAGATGAGCAAGTCAAACACAAACCTCAAACAAGGGAGGTAATTCTAAAGATCAGAGGAGAAATTAATTCAATTGAGACTAAGAAAACAATACAAAGAAATAATGAATTGAAGAGTTGGTTCTTTGAAGGATAAATAATATTGATAGGGGCTGGGGAGATGGCTCAGTAGAATAAACGCATGCTTGGCAAGTACAGGAGCCTGAGTTCAATCCCCAGTTCCACAAAAAAAAAAAAAAGAAGAAAGAACCGAAAACACAGGAATAAAATAATTTTTGATGTTTGGAGCAACACTTGGGCAGATATCATTTCAACCATTCAATTCTTGTACTGAATAAATTTGCTGAAATCATAGGTTTATATTTCCTTCTACATTACCTAATAAAAATTCACAAATGATGTAAAAAATAATATTGAAAAACCCTTAGCTGACCTTAAAAAAAAGAAAAGACTCAAAGTCATTCAACAATGAATAGGAGGGGAGAAATCACTACAGATCCTATGGAAATTCAGAAAATCATTAATACCTACATGGACAATCTTTACTCTCACAGGATGGAAAACACTGAAGAGATGGACAGATATCTAGAAATGTATGAATTGCCAAAGCTGAATCAAGAAGATATAAACATTCTAAATTACCCAATATCAGTTGTGAAATTTAAAACATAATTAAAAACTTACCAACAAAGGAAAGCCCATGGCCTAATGCATCCACTGCTGAATTCTATATGAAATTTAGAGATTTAAGACCCATACTCCTCAAATACTTTTACAAAATTGAAGATGAAACAATACTCCTTAATTCATTCTGGAGGCAATTATTACCCTGATACCAAAATCAGAGAAAAACCCAACCAAAAAAGAACTATAGGCAAATCATCCTAATGAATCTATATGTAAAAACCCTTGATGAGATACTATCAAAGAGAATGCAGCAAATCATCATAAATAGTATATACCATGGCCAAGTGGGATTCATCCCAGGAGTGCTGGAATAGTTCAACATATAGAAGTAAATAAATGTAATATACCACATCAATAGCAACAAAGAAAACAATCACATAATTATTTCAATAGATGCAGAAAAAGGTTGGACAATGTTTAACACACAATCATGACAAAAAACCCTACTGAAAAATCACAATAGATGTTTTTTATCTCAACATGGCAAAAGCCATCAATGACAAACCAACAGCCAACATCATACTAAATGGACAAAAAATGAAAGCTTTCCCTCTAAAATCAGAAACAAGATGAGGATTCCACTATCACCACTCTTATTTGACATAATTCTGGAAATATTAGCCA
>NW_004524686.1:5710334-5719893 GCF_000260255.1 Octodon degus | reverse complement strand
AGAGAAACAGAGAGAGACAGACAGACACAGACAAACAGAATAAGGATAGGAAAAGGAGAAATCAAATCATTATTAACAGATGACATGATACTAGACATAGAAAACCCTCAAACCTCACAAAAAGCTTCTAGATTTAAGAAGAAAATTCAGTAGCATAGCAGTATGCAAAAATCAACACTCAAAAATTAATAGTAGTATTGTACACAAACAATAAACTCACTATGAAAAATTAGGGAAATGTCACCCTTTACAATAGCATCCCAAAAAAATTTGAAATACTTAGGAGTCAATCTAAGAGAGCAAGTAAAAAGCTGTACATTGAAAATTACAGTATTCTGAAAAGGATTCAATAGGATTTCAGAAAATGGAAAGATATCCCTTGCTCATGGATAGGAAGAACCAACATAATGAAAATGGCCATACTCTCAAAATTGTTATACAGCTTTAATGCAATTCAAGTCAAAATACCATTAGCATACCTTACAGAACTAAAGACAGCATTCATAAAATTAATTTGGAACAAAATCAGATAAAAAATACCAAATGAATTATGAGCAACAAAGGCAAGTCAGAGGGCATCACAATTCCTGACTTGTTATTACACTACAAAACTGCTGTGACCAAATCAGCATTGTACTGGCAAAAAATGCACCCTAGGATCAGTGGAACAGATTGGAAAACGCAGACAACTACAAACACATTCAGCCACCTTATGTTTGACAAAGGGGACAAACATGTTCCCTGGAAGAAAGATAACCTCTTTAATGAATAGTGATGGAAAAACTTGATTTCCATACTTCAAAGACTAAAATTTGACTCATACCTATCACCATGCACTAAACTAAAGTCATAATGCATCAAAGATCTAAGTATTTAAATGGAAACACTAAATCTACTGGAAGAGAAAGTCGGTAATAATCTTGAAGCGTAAGTGTAGTCAGAGTTCATCAACAAAAATGCATACTGCACAGGAAACACTAATGACTCAACAACTGAGGTCTCATAATATTAAAAAGCTTTTGCACAACAAAAGAAATCACTAACAGTGAAAAAATGTCCCAGAACCAGAAAAATTTTGGCCACTTTGTCTTCAGACATAGGACTTCTATGTAGAACATATAAAGAATTGAAAATTCGGACACATCAAATTCAAAGACCCAAGCTTATCATTCTTTATAGCTGAGTAATACTCCATTGTATAAAAACACCACATCTTTTTCATCTATTCCTCAGGTGATGGGCATTTTGGTCACTTCCAAGATTTATCTATTGCAAATTGTGCTGCTATAAACATAGGTGCACATATATCACTGTGATATGATGTTTTCAGTTCCTCTGGGAAAATTCCTAGTAGGGGGATAGTTGGATTGAATGGGACTTTCAGTCCTAGATTTTTAAGGAGTCTCCACACTGATTTCCATAATGGTTGCACCAGTCTACACTCCCACCTGCAGTGGAGAAGGGTTCCTTTTTCCCTACAGCCTCTCCAATATTTGTTGTTGGGTGATTTCTTTATGATAGCCATTCTTTCTGGGGTGAGATGATATCTCAATGTGGTTTTAATTTGCATTTTGTGGATGGCTAGTGATGTTGAGAATTTTTTCATGTATTTGTTAGCTTCTATAATTTCTTCCTCTGAGAAGTATATATTTATCTTGGATGCCCATTTCTGGATTGGGTCTTTAAATTTTGGGGCCCTAATTTTTTTTTAGTTCTTTATAAATTCTAGAAGCCTTCATATATAAGTGGATGCCACTTAAAGATTTACTCATAAGTGAAATAAACCAGACCCACATGTGTAAATATCATATAGTCACCCTAGTGTAAGAACTCAAAAGAAGAAATAAAAATTGAAATGTATAACACAATTAAATGGAAAGTGAGAAATTAAAGATTAAAAAAAAGCAAAGAGAGGGCAAGGAGACGAGCTAGGAAGCATGGCAGGGGGAAAACCATACATTTATATACACAAGATGGTTAAGGCAATGATTCTGACAATCTGCATCTGGTTTTGGAAACTAGCAGTTAATTGGTAGGATTCTCACTCTGACTAGCTACATATGCTGATACCTATGAACTAAGCAACTGCGCTGAGGATAGCAATGTGTAATACTAGGGCCCTGCTTGGAATGCCTGTCATTTTGATCTTCTAAATATGTACTGCTTCTAATGCCATATCAGGTATTGCTATACTCTCTCTCAAGTAAATGTTTGTTTAAAAAAATAATAAAAGGAAATGAGACAAAAAATGTCATAGGACTGTCCTGTTACAATGTTGTATATGGTTAGATTTCTAAATTTCTGTGTAAAAATGTGTAATTGTTTATTTCTATTTTTATTTTTTCACATTCTATAGGGATTTAAAGTTTAGCATATCAACAATTGATGGAAAATACCTGTTCCATGTTATGTCTATGCGTTTGATATTCAGACAGTCATGTTAAGCTCAACTGCCCGTGTTATAGGGTAACAATATCGTTAAGCTTCTCTTCTAGAAGGTTAACAACTTAAGTTTGCAGACCAAAAATTAGAGAAAAAGAAGGGATACAAGAATAGCCAACATTTTGGCCCTAGCCTTTCAAGGTCAGTGAGGAATCAGGACATAAGAGAACCTGTATTGTAACATCCTTTAACTCAGTGATGTCCCAAATTTTCTGATCAAGGACATTATGGGGCCACAGAGGAAAGTGATTGATGATGTAGACCTAAGGAGACCTAAGGAGAGTCACCTAGAGAAAAAAACATTCACTCACAGTTTCACAGAAAGCAAATTGGTCAAGGAATGACTGTGACTCATCCACATGGCTGACACTGACAAAACATTTACAAACTGCAGTACAGGGATTCAGGGTAAATCCTGAGAGGATTTGACTGACCTTGGCAGATAAAGAAGTTGCATTTCTTGTTGCATAGGTCTTGCTTTATCTTGGTCTTAACCATCCAGCAGAAAAGTATAAAAGTGAAGTATAAAAAGTAAAGCCATATTAATATGCTGAGCTGTAAAAGGCTCAAGTCAACAACTTCTGACATTGCCAGCCCTATGGATAGCTCACTACTATTATGGACTACTGGATTTATATTGGATTATTTTGCTGAATTCAAGCACCTACAATATTTAAATGACAGTGGAATACCCTTCTCTGACAAAACTAAACAAAAAGAGGGATACAAATGGAGGACCATTTTGTATCTATATGTTCAAAATAGTTAGGATAGATATGCAGCTACTTTCTCTTAATTCAATAAATAGAAAATTTGTTCTAATAGTGTTTGTGGACAGGATATCATGTCTGCATCTTTTACTATAAATAACTACTATGAAGACAACAGTATGTAATGTATTAATTATTGAAACTGTCCTACTAATTGGTTTTGAAACTGTCTCATTGCTATTTCTTTCTCAATAAATTTAATTAAAAAACAAATTCAAAGATTCAATCAAAAAATGGGCATCTCAGATAAGCATGCACTTCTCAGATGAAGAAATATGAATGGAAAATAAAAATATGAAGTATTTAACATCATTGGTGATTTGAGACATTCAAATTGAAATCACCTAAATTCTATCTCACTCCAGAAAGAATTACTATCTTCAAAAAATCGGTAACAAATGCTTTAGGGGCTGTGGGAAAAGCAACCCTTTGCCATTGTTTGCGGGAATGTAAACTAGTACAACCATTGTGGAAATCAGTGTGGAGAGTCATTAAAAAACTAGCATTAAAGTTCCCATTCAACCCAGCTATTCCACTTCTGTATATTTTCCTCAAAGAAAACATCATACCACAGCGATATGAGTGCACACCTGTTTATAGCAGCACAATTTGTAATCACTAAATGTTGGAAATAACTCAAATGTCCATCAACTTAGGAATAGATTAAAAAAGATGGATTTTTAAAAAAATAAAATGGAATACTACTCAGCCATAAAATAGGATAAACTTAAGGGTTTTATAGGTCAGTGGATGCAACATGAGACCATACTCATAAATGAAATAAATCAGATTGCTGTGTAAACATAGTGTTGTCTCCGAAGTGTGAGAAACTGAAAGAGTGAATGTGGTCTACAATGTAAAATAGATATTTTAAAATGGTAAGAAATTGTTTACCATGAAAAGGAACTAGGATGAGGGAAAGAGGAAAGTACAGAAATAAAAAGGGAAAAGTGCAATTTGGTTACACTATTAGTACCTATTAAATGTTCATTGCAAAGGAAGTTTTGTGATAATATGAATTGGACAATTTTTATACCTATATCTTGTACTCTGAGTACCTATTTTTAGGATAACAATGTGCAATGTATTAACTACTGTTATTTAATTATTTTGTTTTTTATGTATTTAGTACAGAGTCTACAGGGTCTCACTATACACATCTGACTTGTAGTGATCCTGCTGTTTTCAGCCTCCCAAGCACTGGATTACAGGCATGTCACAGGCATGTCACCAGTCTCATTTGCAGTCAAAGAATGCCTCGAGGGTGGGTCCAGCATGGTATACCGGGGATTGAACCCTGGTCTCTGAGTCTGCCTAAGCAGACACTGTAATCGGTTGAGTTATCTGGCTGGCCCTACCTTTTTCCCATAAAATAATAAAAAAACAAAGGTATGCGTGATGGTGTAAATTTATAATCCCAGCACTTGCGAGTTTGAGGCAGGAAGATTGCAAGTTAGAGCACAGCATGGACAAACTTAATGACTTAGTGAGATGGTGTCCCAAAACATAATAGGTTCAATCCCCCAAACACACACACACACACACACACACACACACACACACACACACATATCTCGGATCCTACTCCAAATCTATTGAATCAGAAACTAGAGGCTGGGTGAGCTCTGTTTTAACAAACTTTCCAGGTGATTTCAATGCATTCAGTGCTGATAATTACATTTATTGTTAAAGGGCTTGTTATGTTTCATATCTAGATGTTCCACAAAGCCTCCTGCACTCATAGGCAGGGCTTTGGAAGGTGAATGGTTCCTGTAGACTTATACCTGACTTGCTGTTAGAAGGTGGGATCTGGTAGGAAAAGGGGATCACTGGGGATGTATAGTAGTTCTATCCTGTGTCACTCCTTCCTGCCTCCACCCATGTCATGAGCTCTTTCTCCTCTGTGCCCTTCTGTCTATGCTGCCCTGCCTTGAAACCGGCTAACTATGGATTCAAATCTCTAAAGACTGGGAGTCAAAATAAACCTCTGCTCCTTTATATTGTGGATGTCTGGTCTTGTGTCTCAGGGCTAAGAAAATAAGATAGGGATGGATCCAGCAAACACTGCCCCACCACCTACAGACCTGGGTCTATATTTAAGTTAAGTTCTCATAACTGGGGACAGGGGTAGCTATTTTTGCCAGTGAAGTGTTGCAAACTGTCATTTTTTCTGAATATCTTGCTCACTCTCGCTATCCCACCCCACCCCTTGCACCAGGTCACTTTAGTGAGTTCCATGAGGGAAGGTGCTGCAGCATAAGTGATGCTTCATTATAGCAGAGGAGTCTTGGTTGTGTCCTTCCACTGTTCATGAGCACTGGGAAGAGCTGAAACAAAATCTTTCCACTGACGAGCCTTCCCACATCCACTCTCCTCAGCTTGGGGAAGTTGCCTTTGATATTGTCTTGCCGCTGCCTTCCACTCTATCTTACTTATTCTTTTTGTTGCTGGGACAGAATATCCACTACCCACAATTTAAAAGAGGAAAGGTTTATTTAGCTCACATTTTGTAGAGGTTTCAGTCCATGGTCAGCTGACTCCAAGCCAGTGTGGTATGGCAGAGGGGAAGGGCAAGGGTAACAGCTCCTGGCACTTGAAGCAGGAAGCACACAGTGTTCAAGAGACCAGGGGCAGTCTCAGCATATATACTGTCCCTGGTCTCTTGAGCACTGTCTGCTTATTGTTATTTTTAAAAATTTTTTTAATCTTTTTTCTTCATATTCTGGAGGGACTCAAAGTTTAACATATCAATACTTGATGGAAAATACCTATTCTATGTTATGTCTAAGATGTTTGATATTCAGACAGATAGTGAGGTTATGCTCAGCTGCCTATGTTATAGTGTAATAATATCATTAAGCTTCTTTTCTGTAGGGTTAACAACTTAAGTCTGCAGACCAAAAATTAAAGAAAATGGGCTACAAGGACAGCCAACATTTTGGCCCTATCAATTCAAGGTCAGTGAGGACTTTGGGCATAAGAGAACCTGTACTGTAACATCCTGTAATTCAGTGATATCCCAAATTTTCTGATCAAGGAGATTTTGGGGACAAAGAGGAAAGTGATTGATGATGTAGAGTGTGCCTAAGGAGAGTCACATGGAGAGAAAACATTCTCTCAAGCTTTCACAGAGAGCAAATTTGTCAAGCAGTGGCCGTGACTCATCCATATGTTTGACACTGACAAAGGATGTACAAACTGAGGTACAGGGTTTCAGGTTAAATCCTGAGGGGATTTGACTGACCTTATCAGATAAAAAATTTACATTTCTTGTTATATAGTTCTTGCTCTTTCTTGGTCTTAACCATCCATCAGAAAAGTATGAAATTGAAGTATAAAAAGTAAAGCCATATTAATATGATGAGCTGTAAAATACTCAAGTCAACAACTTTGGACATTGACAGTCTTATGGAAAACCCACCACTATTGTGGATTATTGGATTATATTGGGATATTTTGCTGAATTCATGCACCTACAGTATTTAAATGCCAATGGAATGCCCTTCTATGACAAAACTAACCAAAAAAGGGGATACAAATGAACAACCATTTTGTGCTTGCCAGGGAAGTGCTTATTCTACTGAGCCATCTCTCCGACCCTTGAACAACCATTTTGTATATGTATACTCAAAATAGTTAGGATAGATATACAGCTTCATTCTGTTAATTCAATGAATAGAGAGGTTTCTTCTAATAGTGTTTGAGACAGGATATCATGTCTGCATCTTGTACAATGAATAACTACTAAGACAACAATATGTAATGTATTAATTATTGAAAATGTACTAGTAATCAGTTGTGAAACTGTCTCATTGCTATTTGTTTCTCAATAAAAACACCTAGATATAAACCACAATGAACTCCATTACCAAACTCTACAGATTCTCAGTGCCCTGGCTTATTATCTTTAGTCTTGGTAAAAACAAAAAGTTTTTTTTGTTTTTGTTTTTTGTATTTAGGACAGGGTTTACAGGGTCTTCAGAGTCTCACTACTAGATCAGACTTGTAGTGATCCTTCTGTTTACAGCCTCCCAAGTGCTGGGATTACAGGCACACACCACCACACTCAATCTCATTCTCTCTCTCAGCATGCCCTAGCGGCGGGGCTAGCATGGCAGATCCAGGGGATCAAGCTCTTAGCCCCTGGGTCTGCCTAAACAGGTGCTTTAATCTGCTGAGCTATTTGGCTGGCCCACAAAAAAGTATTGATATATCTTCCCCCCCAGTTTTGTATTCCAGAAACTGCAGCATCATACATTACTCTTTCCTTGCTTATTATCCTCCACATTTAGCAGTCTAGTGAGCTTGTTTGTTCTGTTTCCTGTTAGGGAATGAGCAGAAGAGAACCATTGCAAGTCTAGTTTTTGCAGTCAAATGCCTTGGTTCAAATCTCACCTGCATTATTTCCATTCTAACTTTAAATACTTAATGTATATGTAAGAATTGTATATGCTTGTGTAATACATAATCATGTGAGGTACTGTGCAATGTTTTGATATATGTATGCATTGTGTAATATTCAAATCAGATTAAACATTTGTATTTCCTCAAATATCATTTCTTTATGGAGAAAACATGCAGAATTTTTCTTCAATATTTCGAAATTCACAGGATATCATTGTCACACACAGTCACCCTTCTGGTCAGTAGCATTCCAGAATGTCTTGTGCTTATCTGTGACTTAGTAGGCTTTGGTCAAGCTTTCCCCATCCTCCCTCCCCTCTACTCTCTCCAGCCTCTGGTCATCACTGTTCTACTCTCAACTTCTGTGATATCAGTTTTTAAAACTTATGTCTAACTGTGGCGTGCACAAGTTTCTTAGGTTCTCTGAGCATTAGTTTTTTCAACTGTAAAAGAAGCTTAATGATGATACTATTACCTTGTAGTGTTGTTAAAGGAATTAAGCAACATAATATGTAAGATGATTAGAAAGGAACAGTGTGTGGTCTATCTTTTTCATTTAATGAGCATTTCCAGGCCCACAAACTGCTCTATGTATATAGTGGCAAGCCCACAATGTGCTAGTTTAGACACCAATTGTCTCTTATGTCATCTGGTGGCATCTTACTCCTTGCTGTTCCTCTCTTTGCGCTAGCTTTTTCTAATTCATTATCCACCCAATAGAGGAATCTTTTCTCAGCATCAATCAGGTCATAGTGTTCTCTTGCCTAAAACCCTTCAGTGGCTCTCCATTGCCTACAGGGTAAAGCTCAGCCTCCTTTTCTGGACTTTTCATGGAGAATACCCCTCCTTCCTCACTGCTTTGTGACTTAACCTGTGTGTCCTAGCCATACTGGCTCTTCCTTATAGATTTTCTATTTTGTGTTCCCCAAATACTCTTCCTCTGTCTGTTAAAGAACTTACTACTTTCATTATACTAATTACTTTACGAGGCTGCCTTTCCAAATGCACCATGAGTCTTAAGTACAGGGATTATATACTAGTCACATCTGTGTTGCTGGTGTTGTGCACAGAAATCAGGGAAGAGAATGGTTCAGAATGATTGTGAATTGCACGAACGAATAAATAAATGAGCAGCCTGTTCAGCCTCCTTCTCATTTAAATTTGGTCCCAGAATTTATGATATGTTCTTGTTTGTGGATTCTCATGAGGACAGCTCAGTCAGTAAAAGCAATCTCATGCTGGGCTCTGATCTTACAGTACAGACGTGTGGCCTGTCTCCTTTGGGAATTATGGTTCCTAAAAGCTGAGGAAGGGATCCAAATTCATACTTTACTGTTTTAGTTACTCTTCTCACATTGCTGGGACAGTCAAAATGAGGGAAGGAGAGGTTTATTTAGCTCAGAGTTACTGGAGGTTTCATAGTTTAAAAGCCTGAATTGCATAGCAAGACAAGAGAGAGGGTCAGTGCCTCTGTCTTCTCTAATCAACTCCTCTCTGCCCAAGGTGGCCTCAATTGCAGACACCGGGTCATTGCCATATCTAGGATGATCCTCTCACACCTCAGAAAGACTGCTAGCTTGCCGGGCTGTGGGAGATGCAAGTTTAATGGTTGGTGCCTCTCTAGCCCCGCCCCTCAAGCCCTGCTCTGGTCCTCTGGCCCCACCCCTCAAGCCATTCACTGCTCTTCCAGCTGCATCTGCCCCATAACTTATATGAGGCTTTGGGGGAACAACTAGACACAAACCATAGCACCAAATTCCTCCTGGGTGGATGATGGTCAGACAAGTTTTGGACTTACAGGGTTTGATGAGTTCGTATTTTCCTTATCTCTTTTTCCCCCCATAATTTTTATTGAGAAACAAATAGCAATGAGACAGTTTCAAACCAAATTGGTAGGACAGTTTCAATAATTAACACATTGCATACATTCTTCCTAGTGGCTA
>NW_004524686.1:5677674-5709909 GCF_000260255.1 Octodon degus | reverse complement strand
GTCAGTATTAGCCATGTGGATGAGTCACAGCCATTGCTTGGCCAATGTGCTCTCTGTGAAAGCCTGAGAGAATGTTTTCTCTCCATGAGACTCTCCTTAGGCACACTCTACATCATCGATCACTTTCCTCTTTATCCCCAAAATCTCCTTGATCAGAAAATTTGGGACACTACCGAGTTATATGGCGTTACATTACAAGTTCTCATATGTCCTTGAGTCTTAACTGACCTTGGAAGGTTAGGGCCACAATGTTGGCTTTCCTTGTGGCCCTCCTTTTTCTGTAATTTTGGTTTGCAAACTTGGGTTGTTAATCATCCAGAAGACAAGCTTATTGTTATTACCATACAACTTAAGCTATTAAGCTTAACCTCACTATCTGTCTGCATATCAAACATCTTAGGCATAATATGGAACAGGTATTTTTCATCAAGTATTCATATGTTGAACTTTAAGTCCCTATGGAGTATGATAAAAAATCATTTAAGGGGCTGGGGAGATGGATCAGTGGAATAAGCGCTTCCCTGGCAAGCGCATGGACCTGAGTTCAATCCCTGGTTCCGGAAAAAAAAAAAGAAGATTAAAAAAACAACATTTAAAAATTAGAATATATTTTGAAAATAGGCATAAAGAATTATATACTTATTATGTTTACACATAAGTCCAAAAATCTAATCATATACAACCTTGAAGCAGGACAGTCCCACAATATTCCTTTTCCTGTTCTTTATCTCCTTTTGCAGAGGAGACATTTCAGGCCCAGAGATTGATTCCTTCAAAGTCACAAAGCTGGTCAGTGGCAAAGCTGGGATCTGCAATACCAGTGTTCTCATTCATTTCTGCACCCAGAGCAACTCCATTTTCCTGCGCTTTATATTTGTCAGTTCAGTCAGAGAGGGGTTGGTTTTGTTTTTAATTGAGGAGTGCAGGCTCGAAGCTACCTCTGCCAGCCTGTGTAAGGCAGTGTGGTGCAGTGAAGCTAGTTCTGAGCAGGGCCTCAAAGGGGACCTGAACTCCCTCCTGCCTTTGTCACTAAGAGGCTTGTTTGGCAGGGAGGACAAGTCACTTCACTGCTTTGGTTTTGAGTTTCTTCTGCTGTGGAGTGGGCATAATTAGACCTGTCTTGGCTAATGAGCAAGGTTCCTATGTGGATAACATATTTGTTTTCTCCGTTGAGCCACACACAGTACCTTGCCTGTAGCAGGGTGTGCCAGTAACTGTTTAGGGAATGGATAAATGGAAATGCTTTGGAAATGAGAAAGTGATCAGTGAATGTAAGCTATGACTAATAATAAATTCAAAAGCCAGCTGCTCTTGTTGCTTGGCCTTAATGGTAACCTGATTCAAAATGTTTCCTTACAGAATGGACCAAACCACCTTGACTGACTTTTGTTTTTAAATGTAGGGAAAGGACAGCTCACACTGACCAGTCATGTCTACAAGATGTCAAAAGAGCCAGCTAATTTGGTCGATTCATTGAAAAAGCAAGGCCAACAGTATTAGGCTTTGTGCATCAAAGGAAGCTAAGTGGCTCGGAGCCTTTTCCATTGCTGCTCATTGGCTTGTCGTTATGTACACACAGCCATCCTTTCAGTTTTCACAAAATGGCTTATTTTCATTTTTGAAATGGCAGCCACGTGGGAGCTCCTGGTTGCTGTGGAGAAGACAGGGAGAGGCCCATCTGGTTGACAGCCACTGGGCTCCTTGAGCCCTCCGCTTTGCCTTGGCTACCTTTGGGAGGCGGGAGTCCAAGGTTTTTATAGTTCCTCTCTCGAATTAGTGCCCGCAGACTCTACAGCTATGAACATGCAATTAGTCTTTGTTTGTGCACAAAAGGGAGCTTGACCCTTGCCCGTCTTTGATTGGCATGTACAACTCTTGTAGCTACTTACCTAAGGCCCTCTCCAAGGAGCGCAGCATCTTGTTCCTGCACCTGCCTTCAGCTTTTCTCTTTTGTCACTTGTTTCACATAATATTCTGCCTAACTTGCAGCAAGATTGCAGGGATGAAGGCTTCATGCAGGCACAGTAAGATTTCCTGTTTTTTAGGGAGGTGGGGGAGTGAGTGGGAGGGAAGGAGGTTTGAATCTATAATCTGAGTTTTGGATAATTGCTGAGCCCCAAAACACTTAGCAGGAGCCCAAAGAACTGGTTTTCATTAATAAATGAACACTTTGCTTGCTTCAAAAGCAGACCTCCCTGGTCAAAGAAAACAAGCTGCATGCACAAAGCTTTACATTTCTTTCCCAGCTCACCTGCTTTCTTCTGAACATAGAAACTTGGTAGTTTTTTGAAAGACAATAGCTATGAAAGGCATGCAATTATCGGGCTCAGAAAATTTTCTCTCTAAAACTAAACCATGATTCCTGAGATATTACAAGAGTGTTTATTAGCAGCCTGAATGGGGCGGTGGTAGACTGCATTGAAGAGCTGGGTTTGTTTTTGACACACCCTCATTTCTTACTACCCATGCCTAAAAGTGTCATGCTGCATTAGAATAGACTATCCAGCTATGGCTTTTGGAGGAAAAAAAATCTTCAAAGCATAGCTGGTTTGAACTAAAAAAATCTCTAACTCTGAAATCTGCAGAGAATATTTAATGAATGACTCAAATTAATAATTGCTTCCATTTTAAAAGTTCCTATTTAGATTTGGATATCATACTGGCTGCTTTGTGCAAATTTCTCCCTTACCCTAGACCTTTTTGTTTTGGTATCAGGAATTGAACTCAGGACCTTGTGCTTGCCAGACAGGTGCTGTGTTGCTTAGCTATATCTTTGGCTCCCACTTATGCTTAAAGTAGCCCTGTGTGCTGAGTTTTATTGTCTTTATTAGACAGATGTGAAAAATGATGTTCAGAGATGTGACTGGCTTAATTAATGGTGTCTCTTCAGTTGTGAGAGGTAGGATAGGAGAAACTGGTTCTCTCTGTTTTTCTATGGCACATTACTAAGACTTTATTATTTTCTTTTGAACTTGCATTGCTAGATTTTGCACAGTCAAAAGAATTTTATCCCTCAAAGCAGTTACCTTGGGTGTCTTTCCACCATGGTGGCTATTTTTGTCTTTGGGATATTACTTTTGAACTGACTCTTCTGCTATTCATCCATCCCACTTCTTCTTTGTATCATCCTGTTGATCATGCTGGCTTTGCCCACATTGATCAGGTAGTGCCTTTGCCCAAGGCCTGACCTGCAGTCACTTAAAGCTTTTTTAATTTTTTAAAATCACCGGTCACTAACCTCAAGAATTTGCCACAAGTGAAGATATTCAGAAGAAAGTACTTCTGGTTCTAGAGGTGATTCTAAAATAATTTTTCTTTCAAGAATCATGCAGTGACAACCTTATTGACATGGATGTGTATGTTTTCAGAGCGACCCTCTTGCATGGCCAGCCCTCCTTTCTTTTGAAGTCTGAGCTCTGCTGTGCTGAGGGGGGCTTGGGGTAGTAATAGGAGTTTGCCTTTTGACATCGCAATTCCTGTGTTTGCATCCCAGCTCTGTCTGTGACTTTAGTGCCATTGGAAAATTATTTAACCCTTCTAGTTTTAATTTTCTTGTCTTAAAATGAGGATTATAATAATACTGACTGCACCAGAATGGGTGCTGTATGGATTAAAGGGTCTCATGTGCAGTTCCCTAGGTACTTAGCAAGTGCTCGACAGATGTTTACTTTCTGTGCTTACCACCGTTTGCTGATATGTTTAGTAAAACAAGCTCTTTTTGTAGTCATACCTCGCCTACTCTGTGATTCCTGGAAAAGTTTTTGCTGGAAGGGCCCTTTAAAATAATCTTATCCCACACTTTTCACAGTTCTTAACAGCAGTTCCTCTAGTATAGAAGAAAATGAGTTGACCTCAATAACTACAAAAGCCAAGGTAGAGCTGTTTCTGCTTAAGAGGGAGGATCAAAGGTAGGAAGAAACAGATCTTGGGGGTCCCAGGTCCTCCTCTGCTACTGAAGTAAACTTGTGTGCATGGTACTTCTCTACCCTTCCACCATGGGCTACAAAGAAAGTCTTAGCCAAATTTTAAGGCTCCACTTAAATGGGGAAAATCCCACAAATTCAGAAAGAGCTAGCCCTTGATAATCTCTCCTTTTTCAAGTCTACATTGGCAGCACACACTGCTGCTAAAGCATTTAACATGTTTTCCTTTGCACTGGAGTTATTCTCATCTGTACCTCATCTTCACACCAAGTTCTTTGGGGGCAAGACCTCCATCTGAGCTATCGCTATGTGTCCCACAGTGCCTGGCACTTAAGTTTACACATAGGAACCCATCAGTTACTATTTACTGGCTTTTCCAATGAACTAAAATCATATTTAAGTCTAGGAAACTATGGCTAATATCCCTAATAAAATGTATTCTAATTTTTTTTTTCAAAGCTGTCCTCTTTGAAATGTAACTTGAGATGCTTCATAAGCCTTAACCTCACTGATTTATGTCATCCTGGGATGATATGCTTTCCTGATTTCTTTCTTTCTTTTCTTTTTTGGCAGTATTGGGGACTGAACTCAGGACCTTGCGCTTGCCAGCCAAGCGCTTATTCTACTGAGCCATCTCCCCCACCACTTTCCTGATTTTTTAAGCAAATACAGCCATCCTAAACTTTCTCTGGGCTTTTTCTCTATCATTAGAAGGAAAGGGAGGCAGAAAACCATCTTTGACACATTTAATATCTTATAATATGCAAACAATTTGAAACCCTTCAAACAAGGTACTATTGGCATGCCTACAATGTAAAAAAAAAAAAAAAACAGATTAATGGGTTAATGCTGACAGACATCTGTTTCATAAAGTCAGCTGAGGAAACTAGTTTTACAAACTTGTATATAGAGTCAGAAATGCCATCCTGGAAATAAGGCAAATAATTGAAAAAGGCCTGGAAAATATTGTAGGTCAAATACAAGTGAGATTAAAATAACAGAGAATGGCAGGAAAATATAAGAAATTCAGGCCAATTTTTCTTCTGATATGTCAGAAATTAGTGTTATTCTAAGTAGGGTTAAGCCTGTAATTACCAAGTTTTGAAAGACAAAAAGAATGGAGCCATTAAATGCAATAGTACTTCCAAAGTACAATTACAAACACTTAAGGTCCTATGCACAGAACTTCATATATTGCACCACAAGGGCACATATTATTTACAGAAAATATTATATTGCATTTCTTAAATATATGCAAAGTAGGATGCACAGGTTACAAAGTTACAACTTGTTCCTTTGTACATGGATATATACAAAAGTTTGAAATTTGATGAGGCTGCAAGGGCTTTCACTGGGTTTGAGAGATGCTGCTGTCCACATTCAGAGGCATCAGTTCCATGTTTGTTTTTACAAGGGCTAGTGCTATTGTTTTGTAATCATTCTACAGCCAGCTCTGATGATAAAAGGGGGAAAACAAAGCTGTAAGGATGGTTGCATTCCCTCTTAGGAGGCCAATGCAGAAGACTTTTTGTATTGCAGATCTGGGATGAAAGTTGAGTGTACCTTTCACTTAGGCCATCATCAAGTCAGAAGTTTGAGGCTTTTCAGCTTGGGGAAGTGTTAAAAGAACCACAGAATGACAAATTCTGTGCAAACAGTGCTTAGCTCATGCATTTTTGGAGAGGAGTTTGATGTGCAACACTTGTGCATAGACTAAAGCTGCTGATAGTGATGACATGACAGCTTCAAAAAACAGAGACTTTGCTTTGAAGGAAGCAACAGACAAAGTGTCTTGTTAATGCCTATTTCTGCTAGTGGAAAACTTCTTAAAGCTTAGAAAGAAAAGACAGCACAACAGTTATTATGAGCTCAAACTTTTCACCATCTTTAGCTGATCATCTTTCTACAAAATCTTCTCAAACATCCCTGGGATAATTTCTCCATAAGAAGACCTTTCAAACCAATAACCGCCATAATGTTCCTTCTATTCTACATTTGTTACAGCAAAGGTATGGAGAAATTATAAGACTGGATACAAGAGGGAACTCTGTGATATGCTGTGTACAATTCCAGGTTGAATACATTTTTTTTGGATGGGTTCCATGTAATCAGTTAAACCTATGTTGCACATACACTTTAGAAAGCATTTCCTTGCTCCAATATACCACTTATGGTTTGGGATTGTTCCTATAGCAAAGTTGCCATTCTAGCCGTTCTCCAAACTTTGACATTCTGGGGCAACAGTGGTTCTCATTTACAGTATACCCACACTTGGAGGTGCTGCATTGGGGAGTTGGGTTATAAGTGACTTGCTCTTCCTGATAAGTAAGGATCTGGAAGTTTGTGCACAATCGCATGGTTTAGAGTATTGGAGCTAGTTCAAGTTTGTTTTTATGAGAATGTAGCATCTGAAATGCTGACTGGACTGGGAGAGAACAAGGTATGAGCTTAGATGACATCTGAGAGTTGGCTGTGTATATGATCTATTTCTATCATGTTTGTCCCACTGGTTAGAAGACTGAGGACAGTCATGCAATTCTACTTTTTCTAAAAGAAAAACAGATCTGAATTGGAACTCTTTTCCAGGAAGAAAATCTTACCTTTGTGTCGGCTTACTCATGCACTGCACTTGTACTATTCTAGCATCTCCTGGAGAAATTAGAAGAATTTCCACTATGTGCAATTTAATTCCTTCAAATCTACTTGGGATGCTCAGTGATAGAGGTGATTCATTTGTTGGGTCATTCAGCAAACACATACTAAGTTCCTTTTTAGATACTAAAGCACTATGTCATAGGAGAGAGAGAAAATTTGCACCCTGTCACCATTAAAAATTAAGTTTGCGTGGAAGGCATAGAATGAACAAAGAGAGGTGGTAGAGATGTAAGTTTCTATAATTTAAAAAAATCCAGTGTCTCAAGGCCAGGGAATTTGTAGAGATGTTGGGATATGTAGGTAGAGAGTTCGGAAAGATCCTAGCTCAACCTGCAGTGTATTAGAACTCAGAGGTGCCTACCTGTGCTTCTACCCTGTGATATGCATCGGTCTGTCACAATACATATTCAGTAAATTCCAGCAGAACTCATCTGATTGTGGGTCTGTCTGTCCCATAAAAAGCAGCTCTGTCTAGCTGTGATTCTTATAAAGTACTCTTTTTTATGCCTAAAACATTGACTTAATTCATATCGCAAAATGCACTCATTTCAATTATAAAACTCAGTGCATTCACAAAATTGGGCAAACTTACCACAATCCAATTCCTGACCTCTTTTTCATTTTAATTACTGAGAATTTAATCCAGGACTTTCACACTGAACTACATCTCCATCCCTTTTTTAAGCTGGGTCTCACTACATCGCTATGTTGCCCAGGCTTGCCTCAACCTTGTGATCCTCTTGCTTTTGCCTTCCAGGGTGCTGGAATTACAGGATGCACTACCATTCCTGGCTCCAAACATCTTCATCAGTTCAAAAAGAAATACTCTTCATTAGTGGTCACTCTTTATTTCCCCTTCTTCAGTTCCATACATAACCATGAATCTACTTTGTCTCTGTAGAGCTTCACCTAGTCTAAATATTGTGTGCAAATAGAATTGTGTAATATAAAACTTTTGTATATGACTTCCTTCACTTAGAAGAATGTTTTCAAGGTCCATCTATATTGTTGCATATATGAATAGTTAATTTTTTGTTGTCAAATAATACTCCATAGCTTGTATATATAATATTTTATTGGTCTGTTCATTTGTTCACAGACACCAAGGTTGTTTGAACATTCTAACTATTGGGAATAATACTGATAGAAGCATTCATGTACAAGTTTTTGTGTGCACACATGTTCTCATTTCTCTTAGGCATATACTTAGGAATGGAATTTTCTAGTCATGTGATAAATCGGTGTTGAACTTCTTGAGGGACTGCCATACTATATTCCAAAGTGGCAGCAATGTTTTATAATCCTGCCAGGAATGTACAATGGACCACATTTATTGACATCTTCACCAACACATCATTGTTCTTTGTTTTACTATTATTTTAGCCTACCTAATAGGTGTGAAGTGGTATCTCACTGTAGAGATTTTCCTTTTTTCCTTCTCATTCTTTCCTCTTTCCTTTTTAGCACTGGGAATTGAGTCCAAGGCTTTCACACTAACTTAGACCCACAATCCCATTTTATTTTTAATTTTGGGATGGGGCTCACTAAGTTGCCAAGTTGCAAGTTGCCTAGGCAGGGCCTGAACTTGTGATCCCCCTGCCTCAGCATTCCAGAATGCTGTGATGACAGGTGTGCACCACTGTACCAGGCTCTTGTTTGGGGATTTGATTGGTGTTTTCCTAATGACTAAAAAACTTCATGTGTTTATTGGGACTGCATATATCTTCTTTGCAAAATTGTTTAGTCCGAATTTTTGCCCAATTTTAGTTGGATTATTTGTCTTGTTATTGTTTAATTGAGTTATTAGAGTGCTTTATACATTTCAGATAGAAGATCCTTGATCAGATATATGATCTGCAAATAGTTTCTTTTTTTAATGCTGGGAATCGAACTCAGGACCTTGTGTTTGCCAGGCAGGTGCTGGACCATTAAACTATCTCCCCAGCCCCACAAATAATTTTTATGTATTGACCTTTCACTTTCTTGATGGTGTCTTTTTTATTAAATGAATTCAGAACAGGGTCTGCCAGGTGTACAGGGTTTCACTGTGTAGATCGGACTCATAATGATTCTCCTGTTTTCAGCCTCCCAAGCACTTAGATTCTAGGCACACAAACTATGCCCACTCTCACTCACTGGCTTCAGCATGCTTTGGGGGTGGGGCTGGCATTGCATGCTGGGGTTCAAACCCTGGCTGTTGTGCTCTGCCTAAGTAGGCACTTTAGTCTGCTGAGCTATCTGGCTGGCCCTTGATGGTGTCTTTTGAGGCACAAAAGTGTTTAATGTTGACAAGGTTCCACTTAAACCTATTTTTTACTTTGTTTATCTTGTATAGAAAGTGCTGTTTTAGATGAAAAATATATACTATGGAAATAGCTACTGGCCATTGGGGCATACTAAGGGTTAACTTGTTCTTGGAATCCTAAGGATGGAAAGACTGAATTATCTTTAATCCTATTACTGGATTTAGATAATGTTTTATAATTAGATAATCATTAGCTACTTGCCATCAGTTCTGTTAACATGGTCTAGTTAGGGGCCTTGACCAGAAGGAAGGAGCCACCCTCTGGGTCTATTTTCAGTGCCTTAGGATTTCAAGGATAGAGTAGAGACCCAATGGTTGCACAAGAGTAAGGGCATTTTGCTGTGCTGAAAAATCATTTTGGAAATCCAGGGCTGATTTCTAATCCACTGTTTAAACCTTTGACCTTGATTTGAATCAAATATCTATTTTAAAATAAAGAGGTTCCCTACTGATAAAATTCTAACATTTTAACTTGTGAAAGTAGTTAAAAATGGAACACAGTTTAAAACTCAAGCTATCGGTAACTTTAGCTTGGGGTCCTGCTGTCTATAAAACAATGAGGTAATTTTGAAGTTTTTAAAATAAATGACTTCATCGTTGTGCCAAGTGGGTTTTTTGCTAACTTCTGCAGTTTCCTCCTGAGGCTTTATGTGCATGTGACCACTTTGTTCATAGAATCTTCCACTCTCAGAATTAGAAGGAATTTTAGAAGTCATCGAATCCAAGCCTCACCCCTTTTCTACATTTTCAACAATGAGTGGAATGTGGCCCAGCAAATGCCAGTAGCCATGAGGGGATGGTTGCCTTAAGGATGTTATCCCTGCTTCAGAAAGAACAGATACTGAAGGTAGGGAAAGAGATGAAGTGGGGAAGGCTGTTGAGAGAGAGCAAAATAAATAGGGCTTGCTTGGTTCACAGAAGAAGGCCAGCTTTGGAGACTTAGCTGTGTCAAAAGACACGTTTTGCCAAATGTACTTAGTCATTCTCTTCTGTCTGTCCTATCTCATTTTCTCCTGAGCTCTATCTTGGCTGTGATCGCTAGCTGTCTTACAGTATTGTTATCTGTGACTAAGCTCATCTGGACTAGCAACTGCTGGAGGGGAAAAAAAAACATGGCCTTACTCATCTCCCTCATCCTTCCAGGGGCTGACACTCAGGGCATTTCACTGGCAATGTTGTGGGATGGTTATAAATATGACTTTTGGGGTCAGTGTGGCTGACATTTGGCTTTTAAAAGCTCCAGACTGGAAATCTCTACTGGGGTTTGACTGATTTTATGACCTTGCATAACCTTAACATTAGTCACTGAGCAGTGAATAGTTGCATGAACGAGAGAGCTGATCAGAGTGCTTGGTGCTTGGTACATCCTACGTGCTGAGATTTGAATTAGCAGATGTAGAAATGCTTGTTTGATTTTTCACATGGGGCAGGCAGAGGGGCCAAAGGCATCACTACAGTTGGCTGCTAATAGTGCTTCAGTTTTAGTTCATTCTTGGGCCTCATAAGGATGATGTTATGACTAAATGGCTTACCCAAGTTCAGCAAACTTCATGGTATAGAGCTCGGTTGCTATGCACACCTCTTATTCCATTCACCTTTCCCTCATTAGGAGCCAATTTGTCAGGTTTTACTGTTGTAGTACCTCAGCTGTTGTCTGGGGCTGTGGCAGGTGGATCTCAATGCTGAGAAGTCAGGCTATAACCCTCTAGCTCCCAGTTTCCTTCCAGGACCCAACCTGGAATAACTTTTAGTGGAAGAGGTCTTCTGGCAGTTTGCTTCAGATACAACGGCAGGTTCATATATTATTACCAATCGTAATCATCACTGTGATTGCTATTGTGAACCATTTCTTCACCAAATGTATACCTACCTCCTCACTGCAAGGTGTTAGGAATAGAGAGACACAGTTCTGTCTAGTGAAAACATTCAGTATACGTAAAGTATAAGACATAGTGGTGTCTCTACTGTGGGGAAAACGTACGAGTGTCATGGGAGACAGAGGTAGGATACCATTCTTTTCCTTGAGAGTTTTTAAAAAATGATGCCCAGAGGACATCTGATCTGATCCCTGATCTGAGATGTCACCTTATCAGAAAAAAAATCAAAAAAGAGAATTTAGCCTAATTGGAGGTAATAAATAGCATGTGCAAAGGTAAGGAGGTGAGAGAGGAATTTTCCTTTGGTGTAAGATGTAAGGAAGGAAACCTGGAATGCAAATGATAATAGCAGGGAGCAGTAGCATAGTACTTAGCATGTACTGGGCACTGTGTTCACTGTTTAGTGACTAATATTTAAATGTCATGACAAGAAAGCTAATCATTTTAACAGCTAAAATTGAGTTCACCTCACACAATAGACACTAGACTGGGTGAGTTTTGTAAATTGTCTAATTTTACCTTCACTAATATCTCCTATTACCAGATCAAGTAACTGACATTCAGAGAGCTTTAAGTCATGGGTCCCAGGTGATATGAGGGGCAATTAGTGAACATGGAATTCAAACCCAGAGACTTCACTAGGCTGCGGAGAGAAAGCCATTTCCTTTTTTTCCTTTTTTCTTTCTTCCTTTCTTTCTTTCTTTTTCTTTTTCTTTTTCTTTTTCTTTTTCTTTTTCTTTTTCTTTTTCTTTTTCTTCAGAACCAGGAATTGAACTCAGGCCCTTGCGCTTGCCAGGGAAGCACTTATTTTACTGAGCCATCTCCCTGGCCCACCATTTCCTTTCAGTGGCCATTGGGCAGACTATTATCAGGTGGAAAGTGACCTCACGTTGGATGAAATGGCCTAGAAAATTGTGCACTCTCCTCAGTCACCATTCTTTTTAAAGTAAAGTGGGTTATAATAAAATAATGCATACCAGAATGCATCATGAAGCCAGAAGACAGGTTAAAAACTGATTTTATGAGAATACTTTGCTTATGTCAGAATTGAGAGATCAGAAAATGTTAGGTAGAAGCTCTTTATTCATGAGAAACACCAGGGCCTTTTGATGTTTGAGAAACACTAAATTCTCACCTTGCCAAAGTAAATAGAGCATCATAACTTGGACTTCAATGCCACCAGTGAGATTCTAGAAGAAAAGAACTAACTGGTCTTTTCTGGCCATCAAAAACCAATTTCTCGGCCAGCAAGATAGCTCAGCAGTCTAAAGCACCTGCTTAGGCAGGCTTAAGCAACTGCAGGGACTGTGGCTTGATCCTTGACACCATATGCCACACCAGCCTGCCTCCAGGGCTGGTTAAGCTGGCCACAAAAACAAAACAAAACACCAGTTTCTTCCCTGATAAAGCTCACAGTGCTTGACTTAGGTTGCATTTAGCATATTCCTCTGGCACTTGGGAGATCACCTCCTTACATTTGCATGTACACCTGAGTTCTGGCCTTGGCCTCAACACTCATTCACTGTGTGATTACAGGCAAATCCCTTAACCTCACTGAAATTAATTTCCTATTCTAACATGTGCAAATATTAGTACTCACCTTGCCTAGCTCACTGGATTGTGGGGGATAAAATGGCATAATATGAAGGCTTGGGCTTTCAAAATGCAAAAAGCATGAACTAAACACAAATAATGATGATTACTCTATCATATCAGCTTGTCTCCTGCAGTCACATTTATAAACTCATCGAGGACAAGAATACAACTATCCCTTTATGATCTGGGAACTTGAGACTATGAGGTTTTTTTTGCCCCAATGAGCATTTGCCAAGGGACCATCTTTGTGCTTCTGGTAGGTTCTTTAATAGGCCCCAGCAGCTGCTTATTTCTTTCATATTATTATAATTTCATTTTGTAGAATTTTTGGAGAGTGCTTTACTTCCTTCCTTCTTTTGAAAGCAGTAGCACTTGGTTGTCGCCAGAGCTTGTAAATAGTAGCAAAGGCTTCCAGCAGGCGCAAGCAGATTCCTTTCACTTGTATGGGTGAATGAAGCTACTAATGGAAGCAATTATTGGGGGGCTGGCTTTGCAAACTGAGGACAAGTGAGTGAGTCATGCTACACAGGCTGACCCCTCACCTGGGTAGCTTCTGAGACACCTGCCCTGGATCATTAAATCCTCTTGCCCAATTGACAGAGACTGACTGCCTCTGCTAGGGGGGGTGAACAAAGCCAAGCTTTTACTGGCTGGAGTGCAAGGGTGAATACAATTGGGCTCTTCGGCCAGGCCAGACCCAGACAGCTGCTCATGGGAAGGGATTTTAAATGAATGTGTTTCTATTTACAATGTGTATGTTTTGATTGAATTTGAAGAAAAGCATGAGGTGGCTCCCCCTTTGGAAAACAAACTAATTATGTAGTCCTGTGTTGTCTGGTAGTAGGGAGCTGGACATGTCCACAACAGCACTTCATGGAAGGAATTTTCTTCCCTGTTGAATGTTAGAGTCTTCAGTAGGAACCCAGCTGGTGTTTTTTCAAAGTCACAGGGATGGTAGCTCAGAAGGACCCTTTAGGGTAACTTCGAACAATATAAATGTGTTCTTTATATCGGCTAATTAGCACTCCATAATATTTTGCTCTCAGTTTAGATTGGCACATTTTGGGTTTTCCCTGGAGTTTGGATACAAGATCTGATAAGGTTACAGTATTTGCTATTCTGTAAGCAGTTAAAAAGGTTCCAGGGAGGCTAGAGCTGATGGACCAAGTGACAAACCCAAGCGGTTATTGGACTGAACCATTTGCATTTCCATTCAGGTCATGCTGTCTCGGCCAAGCTGTTGACTTAGCACTGTTGTGATTTGGGTGGCTTTGACTCTCCCATTCAAGCTTTAGAAACATCATTGAGTTAACAGGCCACACACCAATTCACCCTTCTCCCTCCCTACTCTTCAGGCCCTTTGTGTTAGATAAGGAGGCCTTTCCCTGCTTCAAAAAGGTAGCAGGCCTAAGGTTCCATGAGCTCTGTGCCCCTTATACCACCCCCAATTTAGTCTTTGTGCAAGGCTGCTTTTGTTTCCCTCCAAGAATTAAAAGTTAATTGATACCTCAAATGGATGTTGGTCACAAAGCATTTCTCCATCCAATACAGTCCTGCATCCCATTAGATTAACCCTCTTCCTCAGTTCATTGTAAATAAACATCCCACAAGAAAAAAAGCTTACCTACCTGAAGCATTGTATTCATTTTAGTTCAGCAATGGGGTTAAAATTGTATGACAATGTCACAGGGTTAATTAATTTAGATTAATGACTCTTGGAGCTGTGCTTTCGTTTGCCTTTTCTATTTGTCACAGAATGCTGAACGTGTATTTCCAAAAGTATCAGGCTATCCAGAGTTCTTCCAGCACTGGCTGGTCATCTCAACCCTAGATGTTTACTTGTAATATAGCAAATTATCTGAAGTGAATTAGATGTTGGATCCTGATACAGTAATCCAGCATAAATGGGCTACCTGTTCATGTTATTCTCATGATAATATTTATTTTCAGAGAAGAGATTTTTTTTCTAAACATGGAAGAAATCAATTTTGTGGAGTCAACTGAAAGCATAGTGGAATTCACTCAGTTAAATTGAGAAACAGCACACTTACATTAAACTGTTGCTCTTACCATGGGGTACAAAGGGTAATAAGGGGACCTTCATCAGTGGCCTGATGTATACTGGCAGAATTTGGGGTTCAAGAAGTTGTTCTAGAACCTTGAGGCTTAGAGATTAATGAGGCATTTTCTACACTAAGAATACCACTTCCAAAAATCAAAACAAATCTAAACTAACAAATAAAAATAGATAAAACTTTCCCAGTTAGCTTGTTCCTGTTAATCTTCACTAAGGCCACACAAATGAAATAATTTTTATTGCCATTTGAAGAATGCATTTTCTTTTTCTTGTAAGCCAGGATAATTAATGTTAGTTCAGGAGTGTGACTAGAGGGTTTTGTGGAGGTCTAATATATTCATTATCAGAATTACTACTTCTATTCCGGATGGTCCCACCTACCACATAATGCTTCTCACACCTCTTGAAGTATCAAAATGAAACTATGACTTCTCTAAAGAAGATAAAATTGGTCAATAAGTACATGAAAACATTCTCATTGACATCAGTCATAAGAGAAATGCAGATCAAGAGCATAATGAGAGATTACTGTACACCTATTAGGATGACTAGTATTTAAAAGTCAGATAGTATGAAGCATTGGTCAGGATGGGGAGAAATCAGACCAATTCTGCACTTCTAGGAGGACTTTAAAGTGGGACAGCCATTCTGGGAATCAGCCTGGCAGTTTTTAGAATGTGAAACAATATTACTCTATGACCTGTCAATTCTACTCCTAGGTGTACACTGAAGAGAACTGAAAACATGCCTACACGAAAACTTGTACCTACAGCATTTGAACATTATTCATGATAGGCAAAAGGGGAAAACAACCTAAATGCCCATTACTGGATAAATCAATAAACAGAACTTGATCTATACTTATGATGCAGTCTTATTTAGCCATTTGTTTTAGTTACTTTTCTCCTGTTGCTGAGACAAAATACCAGACACCCAAAGTTAAAGGAGGAAAGGGTTATGAAGCACACACTTTATGGAGTTTTCAGTCCGTAATTGGCTGTCCCCCAGGCAAGTGTGGCACAGGAGAGGTGCATAACCGAGGAAAAATGGTTCACAGTAGGCAGAAGGCAGCAAAGCAAGGTAGGGAATTTATCAGCTGTTTTCTCTCTCCTGTCTTGGTTACCAGGCTTAGGATGGTGCCAGACTAATCAGAGAACTGATGCAATAATCACATATACATAATCCCAACATCACATACTCTGGATTTAGCCACCTCTGAAAAAGCCCCACCTATGACTGTATAAAGTATTGGGGGGACATCTAGACAAAATCCATAACGTCCTTCCCCTGGCCCCCTAAAGACTCATGCACATTGCTTTGGGAAAAAGGCATTTAGTCAATATTCTGGAGTTAGCAAGTCCTAAGAGTTTCAGCATTGCTAAAAGTCTAAGTCAACATTCTTCTCTGAGATTAAAGGCAAACTTTTCGCCCTGATCCCCAGTACAAATGAAAAACAAAGCTAAACACTTCTGAAATTCAATAACACAAGATAGACATTACCATTCTAAAGGGTACAAACAGGGAAATACAAAGGGATAAGACCAAAGCAATCCCAAAATCATCAGGGAAGATATTAAATCCTGTAGTTCCATATCCAGTATCCTCAGTGATCTGTGGCAAGATGTGAACTCTGAAGGGTTTGGGTGGCTCCACCCCTTTGGAACTGCCAGTGGTTTTAGCTCCCTGTCTTCTCTCTTCAGCAGCTCTGCTTCCTCATTGCAGCTTTCCTCAGATCACCCATGGCCCTGGCCTCTCCAAACTTTTGGGGTTGCCCCTGCCCCTTTAGCTTTATACTCGCAGCTTACATACTGCTTTCTCCTGGGCATACTGCCTGGCCTCTTAGGCCTTCTTCTGAAATCTGGGTGGAAGCTTTCTTGTTCTCACAACTCTTCTATTCGGCATTGCATAAAATCAGCATGAGGTAGATGAAGTTAAGATCTGCTGCCACCTGATAGTAGTCAGGCAGTTTTCTCTCTTGGTTGTAGGGGTGGAGTGCCTGGATTGCTGAGCACTCTGAACCTATTCCAAAGAAGAAATTTTCTAAAAGCCACCACCATTCTGAAACATGGTGCTCTGGGCCTGTCTTATCAAAGCAAAATCTTTCATTTTTGCAATTCTGAAGGGACAAAGAATGCAGTCTTTCTGGTTCTTGTGATGTCCTCAGGCCATCCTTGCTGTTGTCTTCTTTTGAAATACCTGGCTCTTTTTATTGCTGGTCTTTTCAGCATCCAATTTCTACTCTGTTCTATCTTTGTAGGCTGTAACTTCACAGGACCCTACTTTCTGGCCAAACACAACATTTTGAATCATTCTGCTGGGCTGTTTGTTCTTGATTCTCAACACAAATCTGGTGAAAAGTCCCCCAAAGTATCCACACCACCACTTCAACATGAGACTGCCTTGAAATTTCTTCTGCCAGATTAATTAGTTCATATTGCTTAATCTCAGTCTCAGGCAAAGTCTCTGGGCATAAGAAAAATGCAGATGAACTGGCTGTCAATGTACACCACACATTTTTCTGGAATCCAACATCGAATGCAGTCCTTCTTCATGGTAGAAACCTCCTGAGCCTGGTCTTAGCAGCACTGCTTCTATGAGCCTTCTTGTCTTCTGAGTTCTGACCAGAATCTCCCATTAAGTTCAGGCTAAGGTGTTTCAACTTTATTTTTTTTCAGCCATCAACTTAAACATTTATTCATGGTTCTCCTTCCCACAAGCCAATTTCCAAACACCCCTAAGCCACATGTTCAGGTATGGCTACATCAATGACCCCACTTCACTGGTATCAAATCCTGTACAGTTATTTTTCTCAAGTTACTGGTATAAAATACTCAACCCCCAAAGTTAAAGGGGGGGAAAGATTTATTTAGATCATAGTATGAAGAGGTTTCAGTCCATAATCAGCTGGCTTCAAGGCAGGTTGGCATGGCAGACAGACATAGCAGAGGAGAAATCATTCATAATGGGCAGAAGCTATCAAAGAAAGTAAAGGAATTTATCAGTTGTTTTCTGCACCCTTTGTATTCTATCTAGGCTACCAGGCTTAAGTTGTATAAACCAATCAGAGGACTGATTTAGTAATGACACAGTCTTACTCCCTCCATCAAACATTCTAGATTCACCCACTTCTGTAAAAAGCCCCACCTATAACCACATGAAGCTTTGAAGGGACATCTAGACACAAACCACAATACCATTGAAAACAATGAAGTTCTGATACATGCTATAACATGGCTGATCCTTAAAAGCATCATGCTAAAATGAAGAGAGCTAGACACAAAGGGGCACATATGTATGCAGTGCTCAGAAAAGATGAATCCATACACACTGAAAGTAAATAAGTGTTTTCCAGGAGTGGTGAAGAGAAAAATAGTGCTGTTTGTGGTGCTGAGTGATAGCTAAGGGATGTACAATTCATTTTTATGATAATGAAAATGTTCTAAAATTGATAGTGATGAAGGATATATAACCTGGTTCTGTGCTAAAAATCACTCAATTGTATACTTAAATTGATAAATTTTATGGCATGTGAATTAATCCCAAAAAATCTGTTAGAAACTCAAAGCCATGATTTTGGACATAAAGAAACATTATTCTATTGGCCGTATTCAAAATCTTAAAAATATCTGAAATAAGATGATAGCATGACAATCATATATTCATTTGAAATAGGTACTCAAGGGTTTGAACATGTCTGAGTGGCTCATTATTATTGGTATTTTCTTGTAGTTTACATTTAGATTAAAAACAACTGGGTCTTGTTAAATTTCAAATGATACATAAGATGTGTGATGCTGTTGAATTCTGATTGTATCTTTGTCTCAGTTACTCTTCTCTGGTTGCTGGGACAAAATACCTGACACCCAAAATTAAGAAAGGAAAGATTTATTTAGCTCTCAGTCAGTGGAGGTTTCAGTCCATACTCAGCTGGATCCAAGGCAGAGGGGTACAGGGCAGAGAGCAGCCATTCATGGTGGTGGCAAAGAACGGAGAACAAAAACAGTAGTGGCAACAATGGCAGCAGAGAGCAAGTCTCTTTCCTCCTTTACCTGCCCCAGGCTAGGTGTAGCATTCACAACCATAATCCCAACAATACTCAGACCCATAATCCCAGCCTGGATCATGAATTAATCATAAACTCTAGAACTGTGCCCCATTGACTGCATGAGGCTTTGGGGGAACAAATGCACACAAACCATAACAATCTTATTTGTAAGTGTTCTTGTTTAATGGCCAAAGTATGATGGAAGGATGTTAGTGGGCTTAACTTTTCAGCCTTAACAAGAAATATTTTCTCTGAACTATAGTCAAGTTTTCAAAGCTCTAGGACAGCAATGCAAGACACGAAGACATCCAAAAATATTCAATATAAGATAAATGAATATTTCCTTCTGAAAGGAAAATAATCCCTTACAGTTTTATACTAGAAGATTAAACCATAATGTCATGCTTTTCTTTTTTCTAGCATGTTTTTCTCCTGTTACTTTGACACCGAAGCCAGAAAGACAGGTGTACCTTAGCACTAATTCCCCAAAATAATAGTGACTAAGGCTTTGGAGGTCTTGCCATGTATCATGTGTTTTCCTAAATGATTTACCCTGTGAGGTAGATTTCATTATTACTTCTGCTTTACAGGTAGTGAAACTGAAACATTTCCGCTTACCCACCATCCAAATCTCAAAACTGAGATTTGAGTCCAATTGTATATGATACGAGACTCCTGCCTTAACCATACTATTATGCTCCTTTGGCTTTCAAGCCACATTTTTTTCTCAATGGAGGGACTGAATCTGAGACCTTTATATGGAGCTGTCATTTGTAAATAAGAAAAGTTTTTGAGACAGTGTTTTATTACTGTGATCCTCCTGCATCAGCTTCCCAGAGTCCTTTAACTACAATAGATATGTGCTACTATACTCAACTCAATTTCAGACTGCTTACTTAACTTTTTTGTTTTGTTTTTATGGGATTTTTTTTTGGGCGGGTGGGAGAATTGAAGCTCCAGCCCTAATCTTCTGGATTTTTGTGTGGGTGGATCACAACAGGGGAATATTCTGTTATCCCTCTCCAGGAGACTTTTGGAAATGTTTAGACAGGTTTTTGATGATCATAACTGGGCTTCAAGGTTAGGCATGCTAGTGGCACCTAGGGCGTAAAAGTAAGGACACTGCTAAACAGGGTAGTAAGAAAGTGTGTGCTAAGTCATTTTGAGCTAAAAGAAAAGGAAAAATTAGAAGTAGCTATCTTTATAGTTTTGATATTTTGTTCCTCATGGCTTTTTGCCATTGATTTTGATCTTTTAGAACACATTAAATTATCATTTCTCTTGATTACTGAGATTTTTATGTCCCCTGAAACTTTGTACCCCACTCACTTCGTATACCTCACCATTCATCTCAGTCCTGCTGCTCAACATTGTGTGATACATAGGACAGCCCCTGGAACCAAGAAATATCCAGTCCAAAATGTTAGTGGCGCCCAACATGGAGAAACTCTAGCCTGAAGTATTGGAGGCAGTTTGTCCACAGAAGAGCGTGGAGAGAAGGAAAGGGTCAGACAACAATACAAGTCCTAACAACAGCCACTATTTGCCAAACTTTTACTGACTCACTTGTATTAACTCAAATAGGTGCTGAGGTCTTTTACCAAACCCTCCCTAGGAGGCAACTAGAGTTGTCCTCTAGTCATTGTTAAGCAGCTGAAGTCCTCTTGTGTAGGATCATGGGAAACAGCACAACATATTGCTTCAACCATAAGCATTGAATAGGTTTTTTCTCTGCCAACAACAAAAACAGGCATCAAATCTTCTCCTTGAAGAAAAACAGCCAAATAAATTTGGTAACCATTTGGCTGAAGATCATCCCTGATGTAACTTTTGCAGCTGACTGAGACATAGTTGTTATTATAAATCAAGTGCTCCAGAGTGTTTCCTCTGATACAATGTAGAAATTTGATCAGGAATATTGCTTTAGAGTCCCATAGATGCTCTTTTTTTATTTTAGGGAAGAGTGTACAGTGTGTTGAGGGTCTCACTACTAGATTGGGTTCATAGTGATCTGCCTGTTTACAGCTGCCCAAGAGCTGGGATTATAAGTGTGCACCACCATACCCAGTCTCAATTGCCATCTCGGTGCACACCAGGGACGGGGCCAGCACGGCAGGCCCGGGGATCAAACCCCCAGCCCCTGCACCTGCTTGTAGGTGCTTTAATCTGCTGAGCTATTTGAGTGGCCCTGATGTTCTTATAAAATACTTATGTATTTTCTTTCTGCTTCTTTGAACAGCAATCCATGTGGGTACTGTGAAGAGATAGTGGGCTGCAAGGAAAGACAGGCCTCAAGCCAAACCCCTAGTCTTTAGGAAAATTAGTTAATTCTCTCAATGTAGAGTTTTCAAGACTGAAAATATTATTACCTAGCTGAGTGTTGAATTGGGTTAAGAATCAAATGCTACAGGTAATATAGTATAATAGATATTTGGCGACTATCATGTCTTCTCTCCTATACTTTTCCTATTGCACTTGAGCAGTATGTCAGAATATAGCAAAACTGCATTTGTAGAAACCTAAAATGTTTCTATTGGGAGGAACTGAGTTGGATTTCATCACCTTTAGTTGAAAAAAAATAATAATAAATGATATACAGCTTGTAAAGTCTTTTAATGCTTTTGATTAGAACATTTTCTCTCTCCCTCATCTTCTCATTACTTTAAGTCTTGCAGGCTGTTAATTTGTTTTTCCAGCTTTTCCTAAAGTGGATCTTTACCATTTTTGAAGCCATCTGGGCTGAGGCCAAGGTCAGGGCTGTATCTCCACAGGGAGCTGTTATTTTCATTGCCTTCTTTGGCTTTATCCTGCTTCCATAACCTGACCAGCTGGCTTTCTACCATGTGTCAGTTCCAAGGGAGTGAGAAGAGAAGGAAGGCCTGTGGCCAGGGACTCTTACTGACAGAACAGCAGAAATCCTGAGTCTTTATGAACAGGGCAGCACATGAAACCCAATCACCAGTTGCACTGGGCCTTGAAGACAGATGATCAGCACTCATGGTCATATAAAGGCAAATGGTTACAGTAAAGATTACAATTATGTTCTTAGTTTATCCTTTTCTTCTTGAATGACTGGGCATATCAGAGACTGGCAGCTACTTCCTGATGCACTGATGTGGCCCTTGATTATTGAAGACAATGTAACTGGTACCTGCTGTTGTCAGCAGTCACGGAAAGAACTGCCTGCAAACCTTGTAGCCAATGTTAAAGTGTTGGGAGAAGGCTCTTGTTAGTAGCCTCCTATTACTGTTGCTGTGATACATTTGGTGCATTGACTACAAGGCATGAACACAAACCCCCGTGATCCAAGTTGAAGACAGTTTGAATGCAGCTATTGATTTAGAATCTTTTGAATGTGTCTTTTAAAGGACATTTGCTGACCCACTACACCTGTGCCACACAGCTGAACATTGTTTATCCTTTTGATTGTAAACAATATTTTCAAAAGCCCAAGTCCCCAGCAAAGAGATAGTTTATCTGAGGACTTCCTACCTGTTTCATTAATTAGCATCAAAACAAGAATGGCATCAATTTAAATATTTTCAAAACTAGTATTTGCATTGTGTGCAGTGCTCATCTCTGTGTGAAGGACATTGTCTATTGCTACTTTTAGAGGCAATTTATAATTTCCAGGCATCGTTCAAAGCAACAGATGTAAGAAAAGAGAAACTACACCCTGTATGAATAAAATTACACACAGACAAGGCTAAAAAGATGTCAGGAGAAAGGGCTAATGGATGCTTGAGAACATTTCTAGGCATAGCTTTTTATTATGGAAAATTTCTGACATATAAAAAAGATTAATACAATGAACCTATAATTTGCTTGTCATAGCCATTCCTGCTTCATCTCTTCCTCAGCACACCCCCATTCCCAATTATTTTGAAGCAAACTCAAGATATCTTTGTCTGTAAATAATTTAATAGGGATTGCTGCAGCATAAAGACTTCAGGACCATTTTACATAGGCTTGCTAATAGGTAGAAAATCCAGGAATGGGAGGAAATCTGAACTGAGTAGTTTCAACTCCTTGCACATACTTTTGGGCCATGGAAACGTTTACAACCTGAAAAATTGATTGGGAAGTCCAGAACATATTAGGATATGTGGGGATCATCAGGGTAATGTCACTAGATAAGACAAAGTTACTGGTACCTAGGTAGACATTTGAGAAGATATCTGCCACCAGCTGGGAAGAAATAAAAAGGAGTAGATGAGGGGCTGGGGAGATGGCTCAGTTGAATAAGCGCTTCCCTGGCAAGTGCAAAGGCCTGAGTTCAATCCCTAGTTTCACCAAGAAAAAAAAACAAGATGAGCAGCTTACCAAAGGGAGTTTACCATATGAGATTTGAACATGTTGCATCCAAATAATCAGGGAAGTCATTAGCATTTATTGAATACTCACCATATACCATGAGGGATTCATTGATTATCCCCTATAATCCTCAAAACATCTCTGTGGTGTGTACTATTATTCCCATTTTCCAGATGAGGAAAATGAGGTGTAGAGAGTCCTGAAGACAACGCTATGAGTGGAATACAATCAGCTTGATTCCACTGATACTGTTTCCACTATGCAATCTTGTCATTCAGCTAGTTTTGAAAGAAGTTTATTAGTAAATAGAGATTTAGAGGGTCAGGGAAATAGCTCAATGGCTTAAGTGCCTGTCTGACAAGCACAAGGTCCTGAGTTGGATCTCTGGTACAAAAAAAAAAAAAAGGTTTAGAAAATGTATATGAGGTGATCAAAATATACAATGATTCTTAACAGTTAACTTTTGTTATAGTACAATACGCATTACCATAAATCCTCCTTACCGCAAATACGCTTATCCCATCATTCTTGCCACTTTCTGAAGCAGTTCTGGAAGTCTTCTTCATGTCTTTATCAAATGTGATAAAAAATGTAGTGAATGCTGTTGCCAGGTGCTGTCTAGCAGGAAGGCAGCCTCATGCAAACATCACAGTGCCCTCATCTACCACATTCCCTGACCCTGTGTGATTTCTAGCTCTTCCCCAAAGTCAAAGTGATCATGTAAGGTAATTGATTCTGTTCATCGAAGCAGCCAGGAAAGCACAACTAAAGACATTTACAATGGAGGACTTCTAGAACTGCCTCACAAAATGATAAAAATGATGGGATGAATGTGTTAGAAGTGAGGGGGATTGATGGCAATGTGTCTTTTACTGTAATAAAATTTAAATACTGTGATTTTTATTTTACCACAGTGTGTATAGTGATAAACTGAGGTATACTGTATTTTATCCAAATATTAGCTAAAGCTCAGGTAAGACGGATTATTTGGAATACATGCCTGTAGTCATTCATTCAAAGATTCATTCTGTCTGTAAAAATTATAGGAGCATCTACCACTAAAGTATATGCCAGAGAGTGTAGTATGCCAAGGTCCTTCCTGCCTTGAGTGCAAACTATTTTCATGTTAAGGTGAGTATATCTCCTTTTAAAGGAAAGACTTGGACATTGTGCAGTAATTTGGGCTCTTTGGGTTGTAAGCAACAGAAAGTTTAATTAGCTTAGGTAAAGTAGAAGCTATTCTAGGCTCTGGGATTATCAAGGAACCAAGAGGTTAAGGATGCAGCCAGATTTCAGGAATGACTTGCGACTGAATACTAGATTAGTGACAAGGTCTTTTCTCTCTCATTCCCTCTTGTCTCTGCCCTTTCTACACATTGGATTGATTTGTGCTTCTTCTACTCTGCAGGTTGCTTGACAACAGATGGCTCTCTCTCTGGAGTCTGAGTTAATTTTCTAGATCCAGGTACTCAACAGGAGACCAACTTTCTCTTGGTCCAAATTCCAAATGCATTGAATCAGTCAACTGTGGTTGTACAAACATGGCTACCAGGAGTCATGTTTCATGGGAAGACAGAAGTGGGAGGGGCAATACCCAAGAAAGGCAAGGGAAGGGGAGGCCAGGAAGAAAATGTCACAGGGATTCAGTGAAGCAATTGGGAACAAATATTATAGAAGCACATTAAATTACACACATTCAAGTCTTATTCTTTTTGAAATGAAGAGACAAAATCAAATATTACTCAAATGTTTGACACTTGTTCACAGGTACAATGAAGACAATTGTCATATATTATAGTTTCAAATGTCATGTCATGAGTTTAGATAGGAATATTTGAATTTAGTTTCAGTTCATTTACAAAATCTGAAAAAGATCCTCACTTCATACCTTAATTTTACTTCTGAAGCTTGCAAGTCTTTGTCTAGGAGGAACAATTTATAAATTTTAAGCTTAACCAAGCTCTGAAGACTACAAAATAAATTACTTCAGGGTGGGAATATACCTTTGGGGTAGAGCACTTGTCTAACATGTGTGAGACCCTATAACCACAAAAAAAACAACCAACCAATCACCATCAACACCACCACCAACCACCAGTATAGATTTTTGTTTTCTATCACTAGGAATATACAAAGAATGATATACATATTAGTCTCTCAACACTAGTAATTGTACTTTTTTGTCAGTATATAAAAATAAATTTCATTTCTATGCAATGTAAATGAACAGCATGAAAATTAATTTTTTTAAATTGCACTTAAAATAGTGACATAAAGGAATAAAGAATGTAGAGTAAATTAAAAAGTATAAAATTATACTCTAGAATCAAAATATGTCCTTGAAAGAAGTTAATGATATAATCAAATGGAAAGATATCCTATGCTTATGTATTAGATAACTTAATATTGGCAAAATTGTGATAATCCCAAGCTGATCTAAAGATTTAGTGCAATCACCATGAAATTACAGCTCACTTTTTTTTGCAGAAATATGTAAGTTTATCCCCATAATAAAATGGCAATGCAAGATAACCAGAGTAGCCAAAACAATCTTAAAATAATGTAGAAAGTTAAAGTACTAGCATTTAGTGGATGCAAGACTTACCACAAAGATAGAGTTCAAGCCAGTGTAACAATGGCCTAGGAAGAGACATATAGATCAATGGAATAAGTATACAAACCATAAGTGAATGCTCACTTTTATGATCCCTTGCTATGCAACAAGGATGCCAAGACAGCTAAATAGGAAAGAACAGCCTTTTCTGCTGCTCTGCTTATTTGGTGTTTGCTTCATATAGGGTCTCACTACGTCGTCCAAGCTGGTGTGGACCTCGCTATGGAGTCCAGGCTTCCCTCAGTTACTCAAGTGCTGGGATTATAGGTATGTGCCATCCTAGTCAACTTAGAAGAGCCTTTCCAACCAATAGAGTTACAATAACCTGATGTCCACAAACAAAAGAGGGGCCTAGTTTACTTTTAATTGTGCTGTTTTCATATCCAAATGTTTATTTACTAGACAACATACAAAAAGATATTAATATGAATGGAGACAGGACTCTAGTTAGTTAAGTCTAAAGCTTATACATATTTAAAAAGCTTTGGGCTGGCCAGGTAGCTCAGTGGATTAAAGTGCCTGCTTAGGAAGACATACGGACCTGGGTTTGATCCCTGGCATGGCATGCTGGCCCCGCCCCTGGGGCATGCTGAGAGGGTGATTGAGATTGGGAGTGGTGGAGCGCACCTGTAATCCCAGCACTTGGGAGATTGAAAACAGGAGGATCACTATGAGTCTGATCTATGTAGTGAGACCCTGTAGATCCCATACTAAATGCATAAAAAGTAAAATAAAAAGCTTTAAAATACTGTAAATATCTTAAAATACAGAAATAAAATTATGAAGTTCTGACTAATAAACTTAAGAACTCTTTAAGGAAACTTAAAAAAGATATTATATATTTCTTTACTTTGCTTTTTATTTAAATATGCTTTTGAAATATAAGAGAAGCCATGTGTAATTTAAGGTTGTGTGTTTGATTTATTTCTCTTAACATTAAAGTCTTCAGGTGCATCCATTTTCCTACAAATGATTCCAGCTTATCTTTCTCTATGGGAGAGTAGTAATCTATAGTGTATAAATGCCACATTTATTTGTCTTTTGATGGGCATATAGGCTGTTTCATATTTAGCTGCCATTAACTATATCACTATGAACATGAGTATACATGTATCACTGTAATATGATGTCTTTAAATTTAGAGAAGGTACCTAGTAGGGGAATAGTTAGGTCAAATAGAATTTCTAGTTTTAGTGTTTTGAGGAATCCTCATGCTGATTTCCATATGGTTATGCTAGTTCACATTTCATCAGCAGCGTGAAAGGGTTTCTTTTTTCCCTACAGCATAAGCAGCATTTATTATTATTTGATTTCTTGATAATAGATATTCTTTCTGAAATGAGATGGACTCTCAGTGTTTAGCTAATTTGCATTTCTTTAATGGCCAGTGATTTTGAACATTTTTAGTATACTTATTGCCTATGTTTACTTCTTATGTGAACTATCTATTTCAGTGGGCTTTTTTATTGTGTCTTTTGATTTGGTGGGTATACTGTTTTTTGAGTGCTTTATAGACTCAAGATATCAGTCCTCTGTCAAAGGGACAATTGGCAAAAATGTTCTAATTCTGTAGTTTGTCTCTTTATTTTTTGGTTGTTTCCTTTGCTGCGTGGGAGTTTTTAAAATTGATATGATACCATTTATTGATTCTTGGTGTTACGTCATGTGGAACTGGGGTTCTCTTCAGAAAGTCATGGTCAACGTCTGTTTATCAAGAGTTTGCCTATTTCACCTTTCACTAGGTAAAATGTTTATGCTTTAATATTTATATCTTTTTTGGAGCTAGATTTCAGTTATTCTAGTTTAGTACTTGGTTGGAGATACCGATTTAGATTCAAGCTTCTGCATGTGGATAGCCAGTTTTCATAGCATCATTTGTTAAAGAGGTGGGTTTTTCTCCAGCATAAGTTTTTGGCCACCTTGTCAAACATCAGGTAGCTAAATGCACCTGGTGTTGTTTGTTCATCCTCCATTCTGTTCCACTGACCTACATGTCCATGCTTTTGCCAGTACTGTGCTGTTTTTAATCATTGTAACTTGGCAAAAATGTATTTTTCTTTGCGAAGTCTGCATTGGGTGGCAAACATGATTGTGGCCGTTTTCTGAATGAATATGAATGTGGCTATTGTTTTTAGAATTGTGGAATAAATTACATTCATGAACCAAGGTACCACTGGATAAATCGGAGTTGGAAGTTGTTATCTCTTGGGGACTGAAATACTTCCCTTCGAGCTCACCTGTCTTTGAGATTTATGTGAAAAACTTTATGAATTTACCCTTATAAATAATTTGTTGCTTTTCTTGAATGTATTTTAAGTTTCTGTGCCTGGGTATGTTGAATATAATGTGACATGGGAAGGTTCTGTTTTAATTGTGACAATTTGGGCTTCTGAATGCCTCATATATTTGTATGTCTCATTTTTTCCCTATATATGCATTTTTTTCTGTTATTATTTCTGTGAATAGCTTTTTGATGCCCTCTGGGTTGTCTTGTGGTTTCTCACTTATTCTAATCTTAGATTAATCTTTTTGTCAACTAGTCACTATTTTATCCCTTTTTCATGTTCTCTTTTTTAAGCTGTCTGTGATCAATTGGTCTTTCAAAACTTTTAAACAATTATTTATTTATTTATTTATTTCAGGGTCTCACTACACAGTTCAGACTTGTCGTGATTCTCCTGTCTCAGCCTCCCCAGTGCTGGGAATATAGGTGTGAGACACCCTTCCAGGTTTTGGTGGCTGGCTTGGTGTGTCCAGTGTTCCAGGGCCAGCACGGCATGCAGTACTGGGGATTGAACCCGGGTCCTTGTGCTTGCAAGGCAGGTGCTTAGGTACTGAGCTGTCTGTCCAGCCTGAAAACTTTTGTACTTTCTAATTCTGTTATTCCTAGCTCACGTTGGTCACTTTTGGTACTCACAATTTCATTATGATTTTTTAATCCCTTGGATTTCTGTTTGGAAGCTTTTGATGGAACCTCAATCTTTGATAAACTTACCATTTGCGGTTTTTAAATCAGTTTTCATTTATCTTAGCTAGTTTTATTAGTGTCATCTACAAGCTCCTTGGTCATGTAATACTTCTTTTCGTTATATCATCTGTGATTTAGTTATATCATCTATGATTATATGAACTGTGATTATATCATCTGTGACTTTTCTGATGCCACACTGATTTTTGTTAATCTCTTATGCTATCCTTTCAAACAATTTGAGTATGTGGCTTTTCATTTCCTTTCCCATCAATGCCTGCAGAATTGGATCTGGGGGAATTGGAATTGAAGGTGTTAGGATGCGGTTTCCTTGTCTTCTCATGTTTCTATTACTATTTGTGTATCTGTTTGTTTTTTTATGTTTACTGGTATTTATAGTGGAAAGATTGTTGCTAGTAGGGAGAGCTCCTCAGTTAGACTGGATGTCTGTGATACCCTCTGGGTGTGGATAACTAGTCATTTGCCTTTGTCGCTAGATACAATTACCTCTGTTAATTTTGGAGGAGGAACATCCAGTGTAATTGGCCAGCACACAGTTCTCCAAAGGCAGTCTGGATCTTGGCACACAGAAAAACTCATTAATAGCAACAATTAGTTGAGCCTAGGAATATCAAGCAATTAAACAAATGTATTGTCATCCAAGACAAGTTGGGTATTGACATAAGACCTAATACTATGCCCCTCTTATCCATAGAAAAAAAATCCTTAATTATAGTACACACAAGATAATTCACATATTAACATATGGCAAATATACTAAATGTACCAACTATACCTCCACTAGGGATAGAATGGATTTCAGCATTAAAAACGTAAAGTTAACTATTTAAAAAATTAATAAAACTTAGTGGTTATAATAGTAAATGTATAATGAGTTGGAAATGGAATAATACAAGAAGAAAAATGGAAGGGCCAGGGAGATGGCTTAGTGGAATAAGCACTTCCCTGGCAAGTACAAGTGCCTGAGTTCAATCCATGGCTCTGCCAAATAAATAAAGAAAGAAAGAAATGAAAAAAAGAAAAATGGAAAAATTACACAATGGCAGATGAGAAGGAGGAGAAGTGAGACAAAGGATCCTATTAAATAGAAGTATAGGGGCCGAGGAGATGGCTCAGTAGAATAATTGCTTCCCTGGCAAGTGCAAGGGTCTGAGTTCAATCCCTGGTTCCGCAAAAAAAGAAAAGTATATTTATGAAATTAGATGAATGCAATAGAAATAAAATGATGAATAGAGGAAAAAAGAAGACATAAATAATATGGAGAATAAAAATAAGTAAAATTATAAGAAAAAAATTAAAAGAAAGAAAGACAAAAAAGAGGGACAAAGAATAATTAAAAAATAAAGAAAGCCAGACCAGGGCTGGGGAGATGGCTCAACAGAATAAGTGCTTCCCTAGCAAGTGCAAGGGCCTGCGTTCAATCCCCAGTTCTGGAAAAAAAAAAGAAAGAAAGAAAAGAAAAAGAAAACCAGACCAAAAAAGTAAAACAGAAAAAAAATTCCCAAGAATAACCAAGAGAAAAAGAAAGAACAATGGTAAAAAAGAGTCCCCAAAACAGAAAAAAAATAACTGTAGTTTTGAGTGAGTAGTTTTCTTTGTGGATCCAGTTTTATACTTCAGCAATTCTCGGTTTTCTCTGTGTATCCTATGATCTGTGGGCTTGCAAAGTTACGCCCCTATCCCATGGAGCCCTCTGTTTATTGGAGGCTGTGGCAATGTCCAAGCTGAGTGGTGTCCCCACTTTAGCTGGTTCATAGAAAAAGCAATGAGATTCTAGATCCATGCTGGACATAGACAGTCAACTGAGGCTTCCAGTACTCAATCCTGCACTCAGACTGAGCATAACTCAATCTGGGTCTGGCCTTCCACTGAAGGAAGTGGGGCTTGTAGTCTTCCTTACTTGAACTCAAAAACTTCAGTTGGTCTCTTTGTAGCCTATTTTTTGTGCATTACTGTTCTCTGGCTGTATCTCACTGGGTCACTGTGGTGAGCTGAGAAGGTAATACTGAGAACCATAAAGTGAAACTGTCCCTGCAGCTGTACTGAGTCCCAGATTCAAACTGTTAAACTTTTCCAGGAATGACATCCTACCAGGTACTCTCTGGTGATGTGGCACGCACCTATGCTCCTATCCCTGTGTATCTATTGCCTTCCATATGGAGGGAGTACCCTTAGAGGAAACCCCTGTGCTACTCTGGAGCCCCTGGGACTCATCTTGATTCTGTAGAGCCCAGCTCCTCTATCCACAAGCTGGGAGCTGGGAGCCAGGGAGAGACTGCAGACTATTTTGTTTCCTTCTCTGTGTTGTGGTCCATTTACCAAATGTCTCTGTAGCTTTTAACTTTCCTGTCAGGTTCCTGGCAGTCTACTTCTCTTGTTTTGCTCTACAAGTTATTATTTTCCAGGGTCTACGTTCCATTGTTTTGGAGAAGTTACATTTTGCTGCCACTCAAAACTCTACCATCTTGATTTTGCTAATTGTACTTCTAAAAATAATGCAAGCTCCAAAATTATGTTCAGATTTCATCAAATAAAACATACCCTACCTATAAACATTGCATTTTTGTGGTGTCTTTCATGTTTTGGCATTAGCTATTATTATACCTCACAAATTATACTGCATATTATGTCCCCTATTTTGCTTATAACTGTCGTGTCTTATTTCCCATGTGTTGAGATTTTCAGCTGCTTTAACCACTTTACATAGTTATAATAATGTGTTCCTGAAATTGTCATGGCCATTAATGGCCTGAAATATTTGGCCATTGGGATCTGCTGGCAGTTAAGAGGATGCAGATGATATGAATGTGAACAGGCTGTCTGTGTTCCCCAATTCTTGAGAAAGACACATCTTTTGTCAGAAAAGGGGACGTTCAACTCCTCAGGAGGAACTCTGTGCATAAAGGAGCTGAATTTCTAGTTAGATTCATGAAAAGTCACTGAAGGGTTGCATGTAAATGAGGGTTGCAGGGTCAGTTTTTAAAAGACAGCATAATACTTTACATTCCAGTCCATGGCCTTTTGCATGCCACCAGGAGCCTCTTTAAGAGCCACCTTTGCTCTGTTCCCACTCTGTTATTCCTATGTGAAAAAGCATCAGTAGTATTTTTATACTGCTTTGTTATCTACAAATGACTCCTATGTTCATTTCTCATTTGATTTGAACAATCCACTTTAGCAATAAGACTCCTTAGTCTAATAACAGAGATTAGTAACCTTTCCGTAGTTACAGAGCCAGTAAGTCATGAAGCCAAAACTAAAATGTAGGTTTTTGAGTCTTGCTGTTTACTGAGTATGCACACTTTGCTTGGCCCATGGATGTGTGTTGGAAAATCTCCAAGTCAAAGAATGACATGGTTTCCTGACTCATGGGAACTGGATAAAAAATTGAAAGAAGGTTATGTGAAGTGCGTATAAGGAATTTGATACTTGGTTACTGTGGTAAACAAGTGACCACAGTTAATTAAGATGTTTGAAGACCTTTATTATTATTAACTTATTTAGCTCATCTTGTTCTATGTTAATAAAAAAGCAAGGAGTACATCGGGAAGGTGAAATCCTTATATACAGGCATTCCAGGCATGCTGGTATATATTTATAATCCTAACAACCTGGAAGCTGAAGCAAGAGGACCACAAATTCAAGCGCAGCCTGGGCAACTTAGTAATTTAGTAAGACCCTGTCTCAAAAAAAAAAATGAAAAAAGGACTAGGGATGTAGCACACTGTAAGGGCTTTGGTTTTAGTCCCCAGTGTCTCTTGTCTCTCTCCTCTCTCTCTCTCTCTCTCTCTCTCTCTCTCTCTCTCTCTCTCTCTCTCTCTCACACACACACACACACAC